>NC_081410.1:347924280-348209280 GCF_030272615.1 Cryptomeria japonica
AGTGAACCATTTTATTAGAGGACTGAATGCTAGAATAGTAGGACCAGTACGGATAGCAGCTCCAAGAAGTCTTTGGGTTGTCGTGGAGAAGGCCTTTTTATCAAAGGATATTTAGGGTAAACCATAGGATATGAGAGATCAATTTCAAAACCAAAACCCTACACCTCAATCTTTCAGGTTTCAGAAACCCCACTGGAAGGGCAATCATAGACATTCTTTGGGGTCCTACAAACCCCCTCACCCTCAGCAGCAATCTTAGTAGAATCAGAGGCAAAGGCCTCCACAGGGACAATAGGGCTTTATGTCCAAGAAGTGGTGGACACGGGGTCCTAGATGTGATCAGCGATCACAAGTTCCATACACACCTCCGGCTTGGACTCACTAATCCACTAGGGGTAGTTTTAGTGGGTCTAGTAGGACTGGAGGACAAGAGTATTCTAGGCTATAGGGTTTTAAGATTAAGACATGTGGTGCTTGCTTTACTTGTGGAGCCGCGAGACACATGCCAAGAGAGTGACCATAGGGATAGATGGTAGGTAGTCAACATATGGTAGGTATTATCAGAGGTAGTAGTCCTACTATCCTATTTTATTCAAGAGCTCTAGATTCTTTCACTTCTCCATTGGTTGTGGAGCGTTGCGGGCTAGTGGAAACTAGGCAAGATGTTAGTTGGGAAGTTGAGTTAGCTTCAAAAGCTAGAGTGTCTGTTGAATCTATGGTTAGGGACTGTCAGCTTCAGATTGGAAGTATGACTACCATAGTAGATATTTTAGTTACACTGCTAGGATCTTATGGCATTATTCTTGGCATGGATTGGCTATATGCCCACAGAGCCAAGATAGATTGTCGGCAGAAAAAGATCGAGTGTGTGGATGATCATGGTACTTCCATAGTAATTTTAGGAGTTCAGAGACCCATATCACTTCGTATGATCTTTTCTATGCAGCTTAAGTGGAGCATGTGAAAGGGATGTCAGTTATTTGCCATCATGATTAGTGACAAAGAAGAAGAGGATGAGAAGGAACCCTCACTTGATGATCATCCTATTCTTAAGGGATTTGCAGGCGTGTTTCCTTCTAAGCTACCTGGTATGCCACCTCATAGAGAGATTGATTTTCATATAGATCTTGTACCAAGAGTTGAGCCAATTTCAAGAGAACCATATAGAATGACCACTAATGAGCTTAATGAGCTCAAGATGCGGCTTGAGGAACTTTTAGAGAAAATAAATATTCATCCTAGCGTCTCCCCTTAGGGCGCACTAGTCATCTTCATAAAAAAGAAGGATGGATCCCTATGATTATGTATGGATTACCGATAGTTAAATAAAGTTACTATGAAGAACCGGTATCCACTTCCTAGGATTGATGATTTATTTGATCAAGTTCAGGGTGCCAAGGTATTCTCAAAGATATAAAGTCAGGGTACCATCAGTTAAGGATAGTGGAGAGCGATATTCACAAAATCATTTTTTGTACTAGATATGGCCACTATGAGTTCAGAGTGGTCCCATTTAGTCTTACGAATGCTCTAGCTATATTCATGAGTCTCATGAATGGGGTATTCTACATTTTCCTTGATCGGTTTTTGATTGTGTTCCTTGATGATATATTGATATATTCTCGGAATGAGAAGGAGCACGAGGAGTACTTGAAGTAGGTATCGCAGTGTTTGAGAGATAATCAATTTTATGGTAGTTTTTCGAAGTGTGCATTCTTTAGATCAAAGCTCCAATATCTAGGACATATCATATCAAGTGATGGGATCTCAGTTGACCCATTGACGATAAGAGCTATCATGGATTGGTCAGTGCAAACCACTGTGACAAAGCTCAGGAGTTTCATGGGATTAGCAGGATATTATAGATGCTTTGTTGAGGGATTCTCTAGAGTGGCGCACCCTATTAAATCCCTTCAGCAAAAGGGAAAGAAATTTGAGTGGACATAAAAGTGTGTGAGGGTATTTCAGCAACTCAAAAAGGCACTTACTAGCGCACCTATTCTTGTTGTGTCAGATCCCTCAGCCAATTTTGTGGTATGCACAAATGCTTCCTTAGATGGTTTAGGAGCAATAATTATGCAAGGTGGTCGAGCTATTTCATATGACTCTAGGAAAATTAAGATTCATGAGCTTAACTACCCTACTCATGACCTTGAGCTTGCAGTAGCAGTGCACGCACTTGTGAGATGGAGACACTTTCTTTTACGTCATCAATTTGAGCTTCATTCTAATCATCAGAGCTTGTAGTACATATTTACTTAGCCTAACCTTAATGCTCGTCAAAGGAGATGGATGGATTTATTGTCTGAGTATGATTTTGTTGTTCACTACATCAAGGGGAAAGAGAACGTAGTTGAAGATGTCTTGAGTAGGAGACGTCATGAGATATACTCCATGTCTATAGATACATATTTGAGAGATTGCATATTGCAACACTTGCCTAAGGATGAGTGGTATTTAGAGGTGTGTCAGGTAGTGTGATCTCAGGAGGCCCTAGAAGGGAGATATGCATATTATTCATTAGAGTCTGATGGGATACTGCGCCATAGAGGGCGCATTTATGTACCTTATTCCCATAAATTATGCGATTTCATTGTGATAGAGGTTCATAGAGAACCTTATGCAGTACATCCCGGGGTTAAGAAGATGCATGCAGATTTGAGACAGTTGTATCACTGGTCGGGTATGTGACAACTCATTGCACAACTAGTAGCCTAATGCCTTGAGTGCCAAAAAGATAAAGTGGATCACCGCCATCTAGGTGGGTTGCTCCAGTCTCATGCAATACTAGATTGGAAGTGGGATACAATTTCGATGGACTTCATCATTGGTCTTCCTATGTCATCTCATCGTCATGATGGTATCATGGTGACAATTGACAAGTTGACCAAAGTAGCTCAATTCTAACCACTCCAAACTACTTTCATAGCACCAGCAATGGCACAGGTGTTCTTGCGGGATATTTTCAGACTTCATGGCATTCCATGCAAGATAATTTCAGATAGGGATTCCCTCTTTACTTCTTCCTTTTGGAAGGCATTGCAAGCAACGTTGGGTACCAAACTCAACTTTAGCACGGCCTATCATCTAGAAATGGATGGACAGATAGAGAGGGTGAACCATGTATTGGAGGATATTCTCTATTATGTATGTCATGGATCATCAGACTAGATGGGAAGAGTATCTTCACTTGGTAGAATTTTCCTATAATAATGGACATCACACTTCCTTGGAGATGCCAAATTATCAAGCTTTGTATGGCAGACCTTGTAGGAAAACCTTGAGTTGGGATCGTATTGAGGATAGATTAGTTGTTGGTTTTGAATTAGTTTGAGATACGGAGTAGTAGGTGGATTTGATTAGACAACACCTTAGAGAGACATGGGATAGACAAAAGAAGTATGCATATGCGAAGAGGATAGATCGTAGCTGCATGGTTGGGGACAGAGTCTTTTTGAGAGTGTGATCGGATAAGAGTCCAATCCATTATGGAAAGGGTTCTAATCTTGTACATCACTTTGTTGGACCATTTGAGATCCTTGAGAGGATATGACTAGTTGCATATCATCTAGCTTTTCCACCTAACCTGTCATGCATCCACAATTTGTTTCAGGTGTTTGTACTGAGGAAGCATATTTATGATCAGTCTCATATTCTAGATTGGGATTCCTTGTAGCTGGAGTTAGATGGGCAGCTGGATTTGGAGTCCATTCACATTTTGGCTCGTCGCACGCTGGCTCTTTGAGTCCGAGAGGTCTAGTGGGATTGTTATGACGAGGTTAAAGCATCATGGGAGGATGCAGCACGGATGAGATCTCAGTAACCCCATCTTTTTTATGAACTCCAGGAGGAAGTTCATGCCTAGAGGGGGAGTGTGTGAGGCCCTACCCTGAGCCAGTCATAGCACTTCTCTGATTTCATGTTAGACTTATTATGTGATATATTATCTTGATGCATTATGCATTTAGATACTATTCGACAGGTGATTTGATGTCATGGGATATGATGTATTCCATCTTACATTGATTTCAGTCATCATTGTAATGATGATATGATACATTTATACATGTCTTATGGAAAATTGATTTATAAGATTCTTATGATGATGCAATTTAATAATTGATTTAATATGGATTTTCTAGGAAAAATTTTAATTGGATACTATCTCTATCACTTTTGATTTGGATCAATTGATGAGATGTGAAATTCATGTTATATGTGTATTTCCTTTCTTTTGCTTACATATGCATGTGGTTTTGGATTACTCATGTGTAAAATGAGATGTGCAGGAAATTAATCCATGTGACCATGGAAATACATGGAGAACTAAGACAAACCTATGTGAAATAGTAAAGCCAAGGTTTGTCTATTTGGAGAGAGAATACCTCGTATTGGATGTAATTAATTTTTTAATAGTGATGCTTGAGTGTAAGTTCATAATTGTAATTGTTATTGTTAATATTCCCAAAAAGGACATGCCAAGTGTATTTTAGTGATGTTTATTTTATGGTGTCACTTGACACTTGTGATGTGTGTGAGTTGGCAAATGACATGTCCCTAGGAGGGAAAGTGTGTAACCCAATGAATTTTTAAATATCATGTTGTGGCCCCAAAAGATAACTTGGTTAAAGAGCCATTAGTTTGGTCAAATCAAGTTTGACCTGTAGACAAACTTTATGTGGGTTTGGGGGGGTCAAACTAACTCCTAGGGTTGCATTTAGGTCACTTTTGAAGAACCATATGATATACCCATGGGTAAGGGTCATTTTAAGCCATGTGACCACTGATATGTGACTGTGAAGTCACCTCAAAAGTGGGTTTTCCAAGGTGGACAAAATTGAACTTTTAAAAGATTGAATCTTGGGTAGACAACCTCCATTTTGGTGTTTAGGTGCACTTCCCCATCTTGCAACCACCTTTTTTAGTTTCCATTTATAGAAACCCTGTAAGAGGTTGGGAAGAAAAACCTATGGGAACTCACATCCTTTCCAAGGAAGTTGGAAAGTGTGAGGAGAGCCTACATAGGGGATATTTTCAAACTTGGGACTTTGATCACCCACTCTCCAATCTTGGAGACAAATTTGGAGTATTGAATTTGAAGTTTTAGAATAGAATTTGGCTAAGTAAGAGGATTGTAAGGGAATTGGGAATCTCTTCTACAACATACATTCTATAGAAAGAGTAAAGGATGGTGTCAATCCTTCCAAGTATTTAGTTGTATACATGTTGAGAAATGGTAAATATGAATTTGTTAATAAATGAATATGTTATATATGTTCTTGAAACTATGTTTTTTAAGAATTGTTTTAGTTGTTTTTCCTTTATAATTTCTTGTTGTTGTCCATGGGATTCAAGACTAAAATCACCCTTCGGAGGGAACAGTAGTCTTGGGGTGGAGGGTTTTAGGACAGTCTAAGGGTGTAGAGTCTCTCTTCTAGGAAGAGAGGGATAAACAAGGATTATGGGATCCGTTTTGCTGTTATTTTTTTGTATAAAATTGGGGGTCATAAGGGGAGTTTTGGCTTAAAGTATTTGGGGGTCATAAGGATCATTTTGGTCATTTGAGAGACCAAGTAGATGGATTCTTTATCTTTGTAAAGGCATTTGGCTATCAATGGTTTTATTGTAGTTTCTCCCTTTAGATACTTGGTCCACCTTCACCCCATTGTTTTGAATCACTTGGTGACTATGTGCAAGCCTTGGGTCAGATGTTATTGTTGAAATTTTTTCCTTGTAAAATATGTGTTTTGTATGTGTGTGATTGAGTATGTGTGTAACCTGTTTGGTCCTTGGTTTTCCTAGCTCGAGGGTGGCCTCTTGTAGGCCTAGGTTGGGAGGTGAGCCTCCATGGTCACAACCAAAGCTTTCATCTACTTGCAGGTCCGTAAATTGTTCTAGAAGATGAAGAAAAGCAAATTTTTTATGTGGTTGTTAGAGGATTTTACCAAGTGCATCTACTTGTTCACTTTCATATTTCACTTTTGTAATGTATTTAGTTAATTTCTGAAAAAATTGTAAAGAAGGAAAAGACAATGAAATCCTTGTATTCAATGTATTAAAAAAAAAAGTGCATTACTTGCTTTAACCATTTTATTCTTTAGTATGTAAAAGAAGTTAAAGTTCTATTTATGTTTCTGTTGTAATCCTATGTTGAAGAAAAGAAATAAAGTATTCAAAAGATTTCATTTATAAAAAGGAAAGAAAGCATTTAAGTACCATTTTCTTTATTACTGTTGAAAAGATATTCAGTTATTATTGAGATGTAACAATAACTACTATGCAAGTTAGGTGTATAATTTATATTTGCAAAAGAGAAAAGAGAAAGGAAAAGACTAATTACACTTTCCATTTATATTCTACTATTGTTATTTAAAAGAAAGATCTTTCTGTTTTTCTGATTCTACCTTTCAAGGGTTGTTGAAAACAATTCAGTTGGAAAGATTAAATAGTACCAGCTTCACTTAGAAAGAAAGGAACAGCGTTATTATTAAATTCTTCTTACTAGCTAGTGTAGATAGATACATGGGTACATTATAGAATTTTCTTTTTAAAACTTAAGTATTTTCAAATCTGAATTACGCTTTTAGTTAAAAAAACAAAACCAGAATGTTAAATAGAATAAATCTCCACATTTGAGCTAAGTATGAGTTAGTAAGGAAAAGGGATATATGTATAAAATGTATATATACATATGAATATATGTATATTAGTATACATTTAAATATCTAAAGTTATTAAATCAACAAGTTAAAACTATTGCTCAAGTGTATTTATGTAAATAGACACGTATATATATAACAAAATCTTTACTCTCTGCATTATAGAACTACAATCAGATTATGAAATAGAATGAATGTTACATCCTTTAATACCTAGTTACACACACACACGCACACAGATATATATATATATATATATATATATATATATATATATATATATATATATATATATATATATATTTAAAAATGCTTAATAAACATTTAAATCTCTGTATTAATGCTAAATTGAATAACCCATTGCACAAATAACTATTAAATATATACTGTAACCCATTGTACAAAGAACTATTAAATATTTCAATATATATATACTCATATTGTAAAGAGATCACATAAAAATAAAATAAAATAAAAAATACCATAAACAAAAAAAATTATCTATTGGCTTAGGGATGGGGGATTAGATATCAATAATGGAAGATTTATTTTCTAGACAATAATATTAATGATTTAGTTAATTTAATGACTATTTGGAAACTTTACATTCATTTGCTTAATTAATTAATATGAATGCAATAAGTTTGTATTAATGATTAATTTAATGGATTTTGGAGTTTATTTAAATGTTATAAGGAAATAATAGTAAAACTTAATATAATTAAAATTATGGATTCAATTTGGGTGAATTAATTAATTATAAAGGTTGTGTTGACTTTATAGGATTAATTTATTCAGCTTAGTTAATGGAAATTATTGTAAATGTTAAGTAATTAAAATATAACTTATTAGGAACTATATTCAAGATTATGGGATGGTTTCCAACACTTAGATAAAATCTAATTTATTGATTATTAAATCATTTAGGAGCTTGGGAAAAGTCCTAAGCCTCCTAGTTAAATTAAATAATTTATCGCTTGCATTATAGGCCCTTTCATATTGACACTTAAGTTATCTTTAGTGAAACTAATTAAGTTATCACATCTATTTAAATGTAAAACACAAGTATTTTGGTGTTAATAAAAAAAAATTGTTGTTACGTTTTTGCCCAAAAGAAGACAGTGATACTGAGTTATGATGTTCAAGCATAAGAGTGGATACAATTCTCCTCAAAGAGAAATATCAAATCAAAGTGCATTATGAACTTGTGAAGGAGACAATATACAAGAGGGCAGAGTTTCAATATACAGAAGACACTCTTCATGAGCAGTATATACACAAGCAACTCATAGACAGTCTACATCATAAATACATATCAAAATAGATATGGCATGTAAAACATTGAAATAGCATGATCAATGCCCATAGAAAGAGCAACAATGAATGAAGTTGCAGTCATGTGGCAATCAGACCATCAAAAGGATAGAACTCCAATAAGACTTGATAATAATCTATTCATGATCTAAAGTCACAAAAAGAAATAATGCAGTTGCTACAGTGACATTTCAACTATTACAAGAGCATCAATAATAGTGAATCCATTGCATTAACAACCCAAAAGACACATAAAATTTCAATACAGTATAGAGCAGCATGTGAGAAGTTACAAAAGGTGCTAATAGTGACAAATACTCAAGCTAGTTTTAGTGTTTGTGGTGAACAATGATCATCTTTGACAAGAGCAAGTATAATTTAGCAATGTAAGTATGCAATACAAAGAGCAAGTTAAGGATCAAATAGCAATGCCTTCAGATAGTATAACAGTGAATCAAAAGAAATTCATTGTCATAGATGAAGTCTAAAGCAGCTACTGGGGTTAAATGAGGATAGTCTCAAAGCATAATCGGTCCAAGCTTCTTCATAGCCACAACAAATATCTCAGAATGAGGCAATAAGTTTATAGTGATTGCAAAGATAATTAAAAGACACAAAATGGAAACCTATTTTCAATTCAATACAAGAGTAGTAGTTACATTATTTATCCAATGTATATCCAATACAAATACATAGTTACAGTACATCTTAGATTGATAGATCATCTCAAAGTGCAAATATTTCCAAAGCACTCAAGGGATAGCTGAAGGTATGAGTAGCAAAATGTAGACAGTCATTATGGAGGTCTGTCAACATTCATAGACACAAATTAAATTAATCACAATGAACCAAGAGGTTATATCCTTTCATAAATCAGAGATTTTGTAGTAGCAAAAAATGATCGACTCAAAATAATCACTGCAACAGTGACCTTTAACAAGAACCACAAAGATCCACAGCAATATTATAGCAGTTGTGGAGAAAGATCAATGATACCAGCTACTAGAATTGTCACAATAGCTCAAAATAATCTGATTGCAAGCCAATAACAGTGATAAGGGTCATTGTCTAATATAATGACAGAGATCTAAAGAGCATGAAGTATTCATTGGAGATCGATGAGACATTCAAGACCAATTAATAAAAATTGCAGAGGTGTAAAATAGAGCAATATTATGGATAATTAAAACATAATAAATTGATAGCACACAAAGACACAGATTCAATAGAAAAAAAAAAGTATAGCTCTATTTACCACCATAATAGTTACTATTATAGAGTATAGTCACATAGAGTACATAGTAGTCAAATCTCATTTAATACTCATGAGTAGCCACAATGGAAGTTTCTAAAGGCGGTATCAACAACTTTGACTAATGAATGACTGGAACATTCATAGCAGCAATAGTGACCTTATTCACTCATTGATGGATCATTGTTAATGAAGCAGCTTTTTCATAGCCACAAAGTACTCAAAAAAGTAGGGAGAGACATTATTGATCACCTACAATCAAGGAACACTAGGTAAAAAGGTGACAAGGCCAATAGAAGATCAAGGTTTTCAGTCAAAAGAGGTGAGAACATGAATACAAGGTTGTCGGAGCCATAACAATGGAATCACATTCACAGTGATTACAGAACATTGTAGTCCTCTAGGTAAGCCAAGAGTACAAAAACTATAGTTACAATGCCAATTCAAGGTGACAACCCACAGGTATAACCTAAAGACACTGTCAGATACAGTATGAAACACACATGATCAATATAGACAAAGCGGTTATCACAGTGATAAAAAGATTCAAAATAGTCAAAAGATTTAAAAAGGCACTTTGATTATATAAAAGAAACTGACATAGTCGATAGGATAATGAATATTATAGCAGCATTGATCTTCAATAATAGATCAAAAGACTTACAGGGTAACAGGGAACTTCTGAGTCACAAAGTCAAGGGCATTTTTGTTACAAACCTCATATCACAGCAAAGCATTCTTGATCATAGAGCATAAACATTTTATGATAGTATTCAGATCTTTGAAGACAAAGTAAAATGACAATATATAATAGTCCACAATAAATCTCATCACAGAGATTTCCCAAACAGCAGTACATTACCAGCCAAAGAACAGTGATCATAAAGCATAAAAATGTTGGCAATTTGGAGGAATTCATTATGTGTTCCATTCATGTTTGTCATTAATGTCAACACTTTCTTGTTTGGTTGTCTATTGGGTTCTGGTAGAGTGGTTGGATTGTGATGTTGATCTGCAGATCATCTCCTATATTCTCTAGTACGTTCAGTTTGGTGGAACTGGTTTGGTTCGGACGTCATTCATGTGCATGTCAAATTCAGTTGGTTCAGGATTTGGTGATCTGGAAGCTACCATATGTTCTAGTAAGCCTTTTGGTTACTGGTAAGGGTTTTACTAGCAGATCTTTGTTGAAGATCTTTTGATGGATTTGATAAGTGGTGTTGGTGCGGCTTCTAGAAGGTTCTCAGGATGTTGATGGTTATCATGTTTGTGTTCCAGTTGATCGGTGGTGTTGCATTTTTCTTATGGTGACCTATTTTGGGTCTAGTGCTACTATGTGTTATTATCCTAGGTTATGGATCGGTTTATGTAACGTGTTGGTGGATGCTCTTGATGTGTTACCGATTGGATTTATTGTTTGGTTAATGTTGTTTTGGTCTTAGGCCAACTTGGGTTATCATTGGTTTGTGGGTTTATGTAATGGATTTATTATATTATCTTTTAGGTGGCCGACCTAATTATTTAGCTCCAAGGTTTCTATAAATATGATGTAAGATCTCTTTGTAGATCATGGGTTATGGGTAATGGGATTATCTGTGTGTGAATAAAGTTGTAATCATATGCAGAGGTTTTGGTAGATAATAGGTGATCGGATTGGGTTTGAGTAAGAGGTTTAAGACCTCCGATATTGAGCTTAACAGGAACTATACTCAGGCATAGGAGATGTTATTCTTGCAGTTCACTCTTCTTTCAAGATTGTAGTCTGAAGATTTCTATAGTCAGTGAGGATCTTTTGTGATGAGCAGTATGCTCTAGGCAGTGTGCCTTCCTGCATGTGCAGGCCCCTTTATTATAATCACATACTTACTGCAGAAGTATCATCTGACTGTGGTTTTTCCCTTTACCGGATTTTCCACGTACAAATCTTGGTGTTGTGTTGTGGATGCATGGTATTTGGTTTATGACTTATGTTTTTTCTTAATTGATATATCTGTTATTCTAGTAAAAGGTTTTTTTGTGCTTAAAGTTTCATAATTTGTTGACAACTGATTCACCCCCCCTCTCAGTTGTCCATCGGTTATCCTAACAATTGTTATCAGAGCCTGGTCCTCTCTACAGAAGCTTAACCACTTGAGGAAGATCCTATGGCGAGTAATCATTCAACATCAATTGCTTACCAGAAGGACAGCCCTAGGCTTGAAGAAACAAATTACAAAGTATGGAAGCTTTGGATGGAAACTCATTTGAGATGTCTTAACAAAGAGATTTGGGAGATCACTGAGAAAGGCTATACTCCTTATGATCCAGCATCTGGAAATCCTCCTCCGGTAGACTTAGATAAGAACATTGAAAATGACTGTAGAGCTAGAGAAGAAGCCCTTTTGAGTGCCCTTTCATATCAGCAAGTAATGGGATTAACGGATAAATCATCTACAAAATCTATATGGGATAAGTTGGAGACTCTGAATGAAGGTGACCCTACTGTTAAAATTGCTAAACTTGATGGTTACCATATGAGATATGAGAACCTGAGAATGGAGGAAGATGAAAGAATTGTTGCTTTTATGGAAAGAGTCAATGAAATTGTCTTGGGAATTCAATTTTGTGGTGGATCTCTAAGCGAAGATGAGATTGTTACTAAAGTATTGAGAGCTTTGCCACCGACTTACCAAATGAAGGCTACTACAATTAATGAGCTGAGAACAATGTCTAACTCTTCTCTCAATAGGGATATTTTGGTTGGAAAGTTATCTTCTTTTGAGCTTGAAGAATTCAGTCCTCAAGGAGTTGTAAAGACTAAATCTTCTTTCAATGCATGTACATCATCAACTACCAAGAAGGATTGGTGATGGGTTTTACCTAGTTTGCTCAACACTTCACCCAGCTGGTGTTGCTCAATTGCGCCAACTCACAAGGCCTAGTTGCTCTCTAGACCTTCAATTCCTTCTCAACCTCTTCTAGGGCTTGATTCTTTTTCTTTCTAAGGTGTTTTCTTCAAGTTTTTTGGCTAGGAACTCTACCAATTCATTGTGCTTCTCAGTTGCTCAATTTTGGCTTCTTGGCTTCAAGTTGTCAAAATGACCTCCTATCATTGTAAGATGTTGCAGAGGTTTGGAGGTGTCTACTAGCATTTTTTGTATTCATTTTAGGTCCATTAGTGGCTTGCAATCAATAGGTTTCTTACCGATTTCAAAATCTTGCCTAGAAAAGGGCTACAAGGAATTAGGCCTAAATAGGCCTCCAAATCCAGTTTTCCAGGGCTTGGGTGAAAGAAATTCAAAGGACCCCCAAATAAGTTTTCATTTTCTTCAAAGATACACCCATTCCTAAAGGATTTTTGTGGTTTTGGCCCCTTTTTTAACCGTACAATGTATGAACCCCAAAAATGAGGGTTTTGAAAGGTTTACAAGGCCTTTAACCGGCAGTGAATGAACAAATTCGGGTTTTGGTATTAAATGGCTTTGTCAAAGCTTCTCCCTGCATGGAAAAGTCTGAACAAACTCCATTAACCCCTCCAAACTCTGAAATGGTGATTTTGCACACACCCCTGCACTTATCACTCCATTTTCACCTTATTTCCTCTAACTGAGTTGCTCCTCGACTCGTCTAGAATAAGGGGACACTCATATCAAAGCTCTTCTCCAGAACTTGAACCTACATATGTACACTATATAGAGGTTTTCCCATCATTTTCCAACAAGTTGTGATGGCAGCACGTGTGGAACTCATGGAGCAACCATATTTACAAGAAAATTGCTATTTACAAGCCAAAACTGGTTGTTTGCAAACTTGAACAAGAAAACACCAAATAACAGTATTTACAAGACTCTAAAATGAACCAACAACTCAATAACACACAGGAGTAACTAAATCCATTTCTGGATCAATGGATTCAATCCATATTCAATTGCCAAATGAGTAAAATCAAACCAAAATGCTGCCAACAAGACTAAAAATGAGTAGTTTTAGTTGTTGAGCTTACATCACACACTTCTCCAACCTTGGTAAATATTAAAGAGAGGGTATATATAGGTTTCCCATGTGTGGAGTCCTCCTAAGGCATTAAACAATCCCTAACTCCAACGCTAACCAATTCAGGACAAAAGTTGTCATGACAACTTTTTGCAATTTTTGCACTTTTGGTCTCTCTAACTTATTAGACCTATCCCAAATCATCATAAATAACTTTTCAAAACATTTCTAAGACCTATTTAACCCTCCCTAATGCTTATGCCAAGTTTTGACACTTTTGATCATCAAAAAGGTCAATTGGCTACTCAAACTCACTATTTACACAAAAATGTAAACCTAAGTAGAATGAACACAACCTAGGCCTACATTGACACAAAATACTAACTCTTGGACCCTCTTAGAGTCCTTATTCATCCTTGACTTGGATAGGGTCAGTACAAGCCAAAATTGTAAAAACTAAATTGCCTAAGTCCTAGGTGCTCCTACACCATTCTCCCAAACAAAAGAAGATCATGTCACCTCTTTGGGAATTAGATTCTGATCAATCCCAAGCTTATTAAACTTTGTCTCCATCACCCATGTAGCTTCAGCATCATCCATACCCTGCCATTTTATTAGGTGCTCCCAATAGACTTGATGCCTTGTCTTCTTGGAGATCCTTGAACTCAACACCTTCTTGGCCTTTGGATTTGGTTTGGTTGGTAACTGAAGGTTGTTTACATCAACTGAAACCTCTAAGTGACTGCAATATGAACCTTGAATTGGTCCCTTGTATGCAACTAAGTATGCTATATTAAAAACTGGTGACAATCCTATGTCACTAGGTAGATCCACCTTGTATGCATTTTCTCCATACTTGGCTAGAATGGCACATGGACCTATCCTCCTCATTTGTAACTTGTTTGGAACTCCTTGTTGTAGCCTTGCTTTTCTCAAGTGCACAATGACAATATCTCCTACTTGAAATTGGAGGTTCTTCCTCTTTTCATCAACTTTTTGCTTGAGCTTGCTTGTGTTCTCCATCAATGTTTGTCTAATTGAATCATGGACTTCCTTCATTGATTGAGAAAAGTCCTCTGCATATCCACTTCTTGCTGTTGCACTTCCTAAGTCTCTCAACTCCAAAATGCCTCTTGGGTGCACACCATAGACCACTTCAAAAGGGTTCTTGCTGGTAGTCCTATTTATGGTGTCATTGTATGCATATTCACCTTGTGAGAGTACTTGATCCCATGTTTGACCATATTCCTTAGTAAGGCACCTTAACAAGTTTCCTAAGCTCATATTCACCACTTCAATCTACCCATCTATTTGAGGATGGTAGGCTGATCCAAAAGAGAGGTTGGTGCCAATATTTTTCCATAGTGTCTTCCAAAAATGACTCATAAACTTTGAGTCCCTATCTAAAACAATGCTCATGGGTAAACCATGTATCCTCACTACCTCTTTGAAGAACAATTGAGCAATTTGTCATGCATCATGAGTAGTCTTGCAAGGCACAAAGTGAGCCATTTTGCTAAACCTGTCCACAATGACATAAATGTTGTCATATCCCTACTTTTTCCTTGGTAAACCTACTACAAATTCCATGCTAATGCATTCCCAAGGTCTATTTGGTATGGGGAGAGGTTGATATAAACCGGCATTTGTTGAAGTACCCTTGGCCTTTTGGAAAACTATGCAAGTCTCCACATATTTCTTCACATCTTGAGTCATAATAGTATCTTTGAGCCAACTCTTGAGTCTTATTGACTCCAAAATGTCCACTAAGGCTGCCATTATGCTTCTCTTGAATAAGGTTTTCTCTCATTGGGCCTCTAGGCACACAAAGCTGCCCACCTTTGAACAATAGTCCATTTCGCAAAGTAAAATCAAAATACTCACTATGGAAGTGATTTTGATATTCCTTACACACATTGTAGGCATTTGAGGAGTCTTGATCCTCCTGGTACAAGTCTCTAAAACTATCCACACCTATGCTTCTCAATTGGATTTTTTGGACTATCAAAGTCTTCTACTCAATGCATCAGCTACCTGATTTAACTGCCCTTTCTTGTGCTTAGTGGTGAATGTATAGGCCTACATATACTCCACCCATGTCATGTGTTTATGAATGAGTTTATCTTGTGAGTTTAGGAAAGGCTTGGTTGTTCGTATAGACCACAAATTCTTTAGGGAGGAGATAGTGTCTCCACTTCCTCAATGCCTGCACTAAAGCATACAACTCCAGATCATATGAAGAGTATTTCTTCTTGGCATCACTTATCTTCCCACTATGGGAAGCTACTTGCCTTTCTTCTTGGCTTAGGACAGCACCTACTGCAACATTGCTTGCATCACATTCTACAATGAAAAGTTTCTCAAAACTAGGCAACACTAGTACCAGTTGGGTAGCTATCTTCTCCTTTAAGGTTTCAAAACATTTGTTTGTTGCTTCACCCCACTGAAACTTTGTCTTTACTCCACCTCTAATGTTGTCTAGCATTGGTGCACATATTGCATTGAATTGCCTAATGAACTTCTTATAGTACTGAGCTAGTCCATGGAAGCTTCTCACCTCTATTGTTGTCTTAGGAGTAGGCCAATTTACAAAGGGTTCAACCTTGCTTGGATACATCTTGAGGTTTCCTTGAGACAACACAAACCCAAGGTAAACCAACTCCTTCTTGAAAAACTCACACTTATCCAAATTCATGGTTAGTTTTTCATCATATAATCTTTGTAATACATCTTGTAAATGATTAATGTGATTTGCCCTATCTTTACTGAAAATGAGAATATCATCAAGATATACTACCACAAATTTACCTATGAAGTCCTTCATCACCTCATTCATGAGTCACATGAAGGTGCTTGGAGCATTGGATAAGCCAAATGGCATTACAAGCCACTCATAAAGACCCTCAGTAGTCTTAAATGCAGTTTTCCATTCATCACCCTCCTTAATCCTAATTTGATGATAGCCACTCTTAAGGTCAATCTTGGTAAAGTACTTGGCTTCCCTAAACAATACATTAGGTCTTCTATTCTAGGAATAGGGAACCTATATCTGATGGTGATCCTATTTATGGCTCTAGAATCAGTGCACAATCTCCAAGTACCACCTTTTTTTGGTGCCAACACGGTAGGGACAGCACAAGGGCTAATACTTTTCCTAATTAGGCCTTGGTCTAAGAGCTCTTGGATTTGCTTGGCAATTTCAATGTTTTGTTGAGGAGTCATTTTATAGGCTGCCTTATTAGGCAAGGATGCTCCAGGGATGAAGTCTATTTGATGGCTTATGGTTCTTTTAGGAGGTAAGGTGGCTAGTTGTCCTTCACTTACTATGCCTTTGAATTTCTTCAACAAATCTTGCACCTCTAATAGCAAATCTTGCTGATCTTTCTTGTCTTCTTCTTTAGGCTTCATCACAAGTGAAAACCCTATACCTTCACCTTCCTCAAGTGTCTTTAAGAACTATTTTTCACTCACCAAAAGAACATTAGGACCTGCTGCCCTTTTTTCACCTTCCTCGAGGATAGACTGAATCTTGAATGTGACCCATCTTTCTTGAATGAGTATGCATTCTTGGCTCCATCATGGATAGCTTGTCTATCAAAATGCCATGGTCTTCCTAATCGAAGATGGCATGCATCCATGGGTATGACATCACATAACACCTTATCCTTATACCTTCCAATGGTAAAATCCACCCATGCTTGCTCATTAACTAGAACATGTTGACCTTTGTTCAACCAACTGAATCTATAAGGATTGTTGTGAGGTATCCTTTGCAATTTGAGCTTGCTCACTACCTCTTCTGACAAAATGTTGTTTGTAGACCCTGAATCAATGATCACTTTGCACACTTTGTCCATAATCTTGCATTTGATCCTAAATAAGGACCTTCTTTGGCTAGGCTCTTCTCTGACCGGTTCTTTGATCAAAGTTCTCCTTATCATCAAGTTGTCACCTACTTCTGACTCTAAGGCAACCTTTGAAGTCTTGCTGCTTGAAGACTCTTCTTGGAGATAACTCACTATTCTTTCACCACCATGTGATGATGATCCTTTCTCTAGACACCTATATGTTGGATGACCAAGTTGGTTACAATGGTAACACTTCATTGTTGCAAAATATGAGGAACCTCTACCTTGTCCACTAGATCTTCCTCTGGAACCACTGTTTGATCCCCTTCCTCTATTGAATCCTCCTCTATTGTTGCCACCATCTTGCTACTCAGTGAGTTTAGACTCTCCTTGTGTTCTTTGTTCAGGATTTCTTCCTCCAAAGCCTCCTCTATGGCCTCTATTGTCTTTTCCTCTACCTCTGCCCCTATTGTTTCTTGAGTCATGTCTTTTCAATTTTTCCTCCACCTTAAGGGCAAGTTGAAAGGTTTGATGGACTATTTTTGGGCTCATTAGACTAATTTCTTCTTGGATGTTCCATCGTAGACCATTTAGGTACCTAGCAACCTTGAGACTCTCTTCCTCCACCGCATGAGATCTAAGGCTAAGTTTGTGAAACTCCTCTGTATAGATACTGACATCAAGATCTTTTTGTCTTAAGTTTTGCCTCTTCCTATGAATTTGCACTTCATAATCATCACGGAGATAGACTTCTTTGATTTTTACTAACATCCCTTTCCAAGAAGAGATGGGTGTTTTGCCCATTTTCTTCCTCTCATCTTGTACAAATTACCACCATGTGAGGGAAGCTCCTCTCATCCTTGACTTGGCTACCTTGACTCTCTGGGCTTTAGTGATGCCTTCATATTCAAAGTGGTTCTCCATACCTTCTATCCATTCTAGGACCACTTATGCCTCCATCTTACCAGTGAACAATTGCGATCCTTCTAGTGATTTGCCACTCAAGGCCTTCAATGCCTTCAAGAAAGGTTCTTGCTCTAGGATAGGATCAGGTTCAGGTATCTTGTCTATCTCTTATGATTCTTTACCCTTCCTTTCTGCTCCTTCCACCTTTACCAACACTTCATCAACCTTGGTTTCAATTGCGCCAAGCTTACTCTCCAATTCAATCAATTTCTCTTTTAGGAATATATTCTCTTCCTCCTGATCATCCACTTTCCTGGCCAACTCTACATTGGTCACCATGTTGTTATAGATTCCATTGAGGACATCAACTCTTCTAGCCCAAATCTTATAAGCTCTGATACCAATTTGATGGGGTTTACCTAGTTTGCTCAACACTTCACCCAGCTGGTGTTGCTCAATTGCACCAACTCACCAGGCCTAGTTTCTCTCTATACCTTCAAGTCCTCCTCAATATCTTCTAGGTCTTGATTCTTGTTCTTTATAAGGTGTTTGCTTCAAGTGTTTTGGCTAGGAACCCTACCAATTCACTGTGCTTCTCAGTTGCTCAATTTTGGCTTCTTGGCTTCAAGTTGTCAAAATGACCTCCTATCATTGTAAGATGTTGCACAGGTGTGGACGTTTCTACTAACATTTTTTGTATTCATTTGAGGTCCATTAGTGGCTTTCAATCAATAGGTTTCTTACCAATTTCAAAATCTTGCCTAGAAAAGGGCTACAAGGAATTAGGCCTAATTAGGCCTCCAAATCCAGTTTTCTAGGGCTTGGGTGAAAGAGATTCAAAGGACCCCCAAATAAGTTTGCATTTTCTTCAAAGATACACCCATTCCTAAAGTATTTTTGTGGTTTTGGCCCCTGGTTTAACCGTACAATGTATGAACCCCAAAACTGAGGGTTTTGAAGGGTTTACAAGGCCTTTAACCGGCACAATGAATGAACAAATTGGGGTTTTGGTATTAAATGCCTTTGTCAAAGCTTCTCCCTATAGGGAAAGTCTTCCCCAACTCCATGAAGCCCTCCAAACTCTGAAATGGTGATTTTGCACACACCCCTACACTTAACACTCCATTTTCACCTTGTTTCCTCTAACCAGGTTGCTCTTGGACTCGCATAGAATAAGGTGACAGTCATATCAAAGCTCTTCTCTAGAACTTGAACTTGCATATGTACACTATATAGAGGGTTTCCCATCATGTTCCAACAATCCATGATGGCAGCACGTGTGGAACTCATGGGGCAGCCATATTTACAAGAAAATTGCTATTTACAAGCCAAAACTGGCTGTTCGCAAACTTGAACAAGAAAACACCAAAGACTAGGATTTACAAGACTCTAGAATGAACCAACAACTCAATAACACATAGGATTAACTCAATCCATTTCTTGATCAATGGATTCAATCCATATTCAATTGCCAAATGAGTAAAATCAAACCAAAATGTTGCCAACAAGTCTGAAAATGAGTAGTTTCAGTTGTTGAACTTACATCACACACTTCTCCAGCCTTGGTAAATGTGAAAGAGAGGGTATATATAGGTTTCCCACATGTGGAGTCCTCCTAAGGAATTAAACAATCCCTAACTCCAACGCTAACCAATTCAGGACAAAAGCTGTCATGACAACATTCAAAAGTTATCATGACAACTTTTTGCAACTTTGCAACTTTTGCACTTTTGGTGTCTCTAACTTATAAGACCTATCCCAAATCATCATAAATGAATTTTCAAAACATTTCTAAGACCTATTTAACCCTCCCTAATTCTAATGCCAATTTTTGACACTTTTGACCATCAAAAAGGTCAATTGGCTACTCAAACTCACTATTTACACAAAAATGTAAACCTAAGTAGAATGAACACAATCTAGGCCTACATTGACACAAAATACTAACTATTGGACCCTCCTAGAGTCCGTATTCATCACTGACTTGTCTAGGGTCAGTACAAGCCAATATTGTAAAAACTAAATTGCCTAAGTCGTAGGTGCTCTTGCACCAATTGGAAAGTATTATATGCAACGAAACTAGAGGATATGAAGAAATAAGATGAAGAGCTTGAGCAACTTGAATCCCTATTTGCTAGAAGGGTACCTAAAGTTCTGACAGGAAGTAAGTATGAAAGAAAATCTCCTTTCAAATGTTTCGCATGTAATAAGATAGGTGAGGAAGGTGTAACTGACATTTCTGATGATGAACCATCAAAAGATTCAGCTAGTGGATCTGCTAATGGAAAGGAATGGGTATTCTTAGCTATGAAGGAAGAATCCTCGGAACCTGTCATTCAAAATGAAGAGAAGGCCCTTTCTGCTAAAGATGAAGACAAGGATTAATGGGTGATAGACAATAGATTTTCACATCATATGACGAGAGATAAAAGGAAGTTTCTATCTTTGCAAGAATTTGATGGAGGTTTGGTCAAATTTGGAGATGACAAAGCATGCATGATCAGAGGGAGAGGAACTATATCATTGGATGGTAAGCATAACACTGATAATTTTTATTATATAGAAGGATTAAGGCATAATATTTTGAGTGTAGGACATTTGGTGCATAAGGGAATTATATTACAGTTCAAGGATAGAAAATACAAAATCATCAACAGATCTAGATTGGAGATTGCAACCGGTACTCAGACTCGAGGTAACATCTTTCATTTGAACTCCGGTGAGAAGACATGTTTGATTTCACATATTGATGATAGTTGGTTAGGGAATAAGAGGTTGTGTCATGTGAATTTTGATTTTATTGTAAAGATTTGTTCAACTAAGGCAAATAGAGATATACCTAAGATTGTGAAGCCTCATAATCCAGTATGTAAGGAATGTCAAATGGGTAAGCAAGTTAAAACTTCTTTTAAGAGTATACAAGACAAATATAATTATATTCTTGATCATATTCATATTGATTTGTGTGGTCCTTCTAGAATAAGAAGCTTTCGGGGTGATAGATATTTCATGCTAATCATTGATGACTATTCTAGAATGATGTGGGTTACTTTTATAAGGGAGAAATCTAAAGCCTTTGAAAAGTTCAAGATCTTTAAAGATATGGTTGAGATAGAGACAAGGTTAAAGATCAAATTCTTAAGATCCAATTAGGGTAGTTAATTCACATCCAGTGAATTTAACAATTATTGTAAGAAACATGGCATAAGGAGATAGTTTCCTGCACCCCAAACACCTCAGCAGAATGGTGTTGTGGAAAGAAAGAATAGAACAATCTTGGATGCAGCTAGATCTATGATGATGGAATCCAATTTGCCTCATCTATTGGAGAGAAGTTGTGAGCATGGTGGTACACACATTCAACAAAGTTCATATCAAGGGAGACACCGGTAAGACACCTTATGAGTTATGGTTTGGTCATACACCTATAGTTAAGTACTTCAGAATCTTTGGTAGTAAATGCTATATCAAAAGAGTTGATTCCATTGGAAAGTTGATCCTAGATTTGATGAAGGGATATTTCTTGGTTATTCAAATGAAAGAAAAGCATATATATATGTTATAATAAAAGATTGCAAAGAATTGTGGAGAGTGCTAAAGTCAAGGTGGATGAGCAATACAGAGGTCAAATCAAAACTTATGAAAGAGAACTGGAAGTGGAAATGATCATAACTGATCCGGTAATGCCTGTACCAGAATAGAATGTTGAACCAGTTACCTCGATAGTATCAGAAAATTCAACAGTAACTAAAGATCAGAGCAGAGAAACAGAAAGTCAGAAGACTTCTAGGTATGTAAGGTTGAATCATTCAGAAGATCAGATCATTGGAGACAAGAGCAAAGGAGTGATGACAAGGAGAAGGTTGGTAGCTGAAGAGGTGTGCTTAATTTCTCAAATTGAACTGACATTAGTAGTTGAGGCATGTAAGGATGAATGTTGGATGAAGGCTATGGAAGAGGAATTGGATCAGATAGAAAAGAACAACACATGGACTTTAGTTCCCTAACCTAAAAATAAGAATGTTATTGGAACTAAATGGGTTTTTAGAAATAAACTGAATGAAGATGGACAAGTTGTGAGTAACAAGGCTAGATTGGTCTACAAAGGATATTCTCAAAAAGAAGGAATTGATTATGATGAAACTTTTGCTCCGGTAGCAAGGATTGAAGTTGTAAAATTATTTCTTTCTTATGTTTCCCATAAGAAATACAAGGTTTATCAGATGGATGTTAAGTGTGCATTTCTAAATGGAGATCTTCAAGAGTAAGTCTACATTCAGAAGCCTGATGGATTTTCTCTTTCAGATGACAATAACATGGTTTTCAGATTGAGGAAAGCTTTATATGGATTGAAGCAAGCCCATAGAGCTTGGTATGCCAAATTGGACAAATATCTTTTGTAGCTTGGTTTCACTAAAGGTAATGCTGACAGTAACTTGTATTATAAGATCACTAATGATGGAATATTGATTGTTGAGGTCTTTGTTGATGATATCATTTTTGGAGGTGAAGAAAAGTTATTTATGGAATTCTCTGATAATATGAAGAATGAATTTGAGATATCTATGATTGGAGAAATGAGATTTTTCTTAGGTTTGCAAATTACTTAGACTGATAAAGGTATTTTCATCTATCAAACTAAGTATGCTACAGAGTTGTTGAATAAATTTGGTATGGAAAATTCTAAATCGGTTGGTACTCCTATGGTTACAAGTGAGAAATTGACAAAGAAAGATGTATCAGATCTGAAAAATCCTACAAGGTATAAATCTATGATTGGAGGTCTGTTATATATAACTCAGACAAGACTGGATATAATGAATGCAGTTTGTATTGTATCAAGATATCAGAGTGATCCAAAAGAGAATCATGAGAGTGCAGTGAAAAGGATTTTTCAGATACTTACAAGGAACAACTAAATATGGTTTGTGGTATCCTAGAGATGATGAATTTACACTATGTGCATATACAGATGCAGATTGGGTTGGAGATATAGAGGACCGAAAAATCACATCTGGTAGAGTTTTCTTTCTTGGAAAGAAACTTATTTCATGGATCAGCAAGAAACAGTCATGTACTTCTTTATCTACTATTAAAGTTGAGTATGTTGTTGTTGCTACTAGTTGTACACAAGCTCTATGGATGAAGCAAATATTGAAATACATAAAGGTAGATTGTGATGAACCGGTATTTATTCACTGTGATAACTCTGCTACTATTGACATATCAAATAATCTGGTATTTCATTCTAAGACAAAGCACATATCAATCAATTATAACTTTTTGAAGGAAAAGGTAGAAGAAAATGAAGTCAGATTGGTTTATGTGAATACTAAAGAGAAAATTGTAGATATCTTCACTAAACCTTTGCCCAAGGAATCATTTGAGTACTTTAGAGATAGATTGGGGGTCTCTTCCCCTCTGGTAGAGACCTAAGTGATGTTGATTGGCATAAGTTCAGTATTCATTATCAGAAATATCATTCATTTTGGATTGATGAGTTGGTGCTACTACTCAGGGGGAGTAGTCAGTTGTATGGTTTAGAGGATTTATGGCTTTTCTTTGATGTTTATGTCAGATTTCTGGCATTGATGTTAAAGTGGGAGAGATATACATGTGAAAACAGAGCTTAGCACAGATATCATTCATAGGGGGGGCTTCGTCTATGGATGGTTAATTGGTTCAGAATTTCATTGATATCATTTATTGGGTGTCTTCTATTGGGGGATACTTGTTTGGCATTTCTTGGCATTTGGATGTTTTTCACATCTAGTGTTGCCATCAATGCCAAAAGGGGAGATTGTTGGCAATTTGGAGGAATTGATTATGTGTTGCATTGATGTTTGTCATTGATGTCAACACTAGCTTGTTTGGTTGTCTACCAAGTGCCGATAGAGTGGTTGGATTGTGATGTTGCTCTGGAGATCATCTCCAGGTATTCTCTGGTATGTTTAGTTTGGTGGAATTGGTTTGGTTCGGTCATTCATGTGTGTGTCACATTCAGTTGGTTCAGGATTTGGCGATCCAGAAGCTATCATATGTTCTAGTAATCCTTTTGGTTACCAGTAAGAGTTTTACCGGCAGAGCTTTGTTGAAGATATTTTGATGGATTTGATAAGTGGTGTTGGTGTAGCTTCTAGAAGGTTCTCAGGATATTGATGGTTATCATGTTTGTGTTCCAGTTGACCGGTGGTGTTGCATTTAGCTTATGGTGAACTATTTTAGGTCTGGTGCTATTTTGTGTTATTCTCCTAGGTTATGGATCAGTTTATGTATTATGTCGGTGGATGCTCCTGATGCGTTACCAATTCGATTTATTGTTTGGTTAATGTTGTTTCGGTCTCAGGCCGACTTGGGTTATCATTGGTTTGCGGGTTTATGTAATGGATTTATTGTATTATCTTTAAGGTGGCCGACCTAATTTTTTAGGTCCAAGGTTTGTATAAATATGATGTAAGATCTCTTTGTAGATCATGGGTTATGGGTTATGGAATTATCTGTGTGTGAATAAAGTTGTAATCATATGCAGAGGTTTTGGTCGATCATAGGTGATCAAATTGGGTTTGAGTAAGAGGTTTAACACCTTCGGTATTGAGCTTAACAAGAACTATACTCAGGCATAGGAGATGATATTCTTGTAGTTCACTCTTCTTTCTGGATTGTAGTCCAAATATATATGTAGTCGGTGAGGCTCTTTTGTGATGAGCAGTATGCTCTAGGCAGTGTTCCTTCCTGCATGTGCAGACCCCTTTATTGTAATCACATAATTACTACATAAGTATCATCTGACTGTGGGTAGGGTTCCCCATCGTGGTTTTTCCCTTTATCGGGTTTTCCACGTATAAATCTTGGTGTTATGTGTTGTGGATGCATGGTATTTGGTTTATGATTTATGTTTGTGCTTAATTGATATATCTGCTATTCCGGTAAAAGTTTTTGTGTGCTTAAAGTTTCATAAGCTGTTGCCAATTTATTCACCCCCCCCCCTCTCAGTTGTCCACCAGTTATCCTAACACAAAGAGCAGTGATATGAATAGAAGAGTAGTTTCAGACCATAAGGTCAGCATAACACAGTTCAATAACAAAATATTACACTATATTTTAAGCGTTCAAACCTTGAAGACAGTCATTATGATCAAAGGTCAATATGAGCGAGCCATGAAGACAAAGAAAAAATCAAAATCTTGAAGCAGTATACATAGTCATTGTGGCTTTAATCAGCAATAGGTTTCAAATTATACTCAATGACGGTTATGTTAACAAACAAGCGTAAGCTCCAGCCCTAAAAGACTGCCAATACATAGTCACATGTCACAGTCATATAAATTTTACAAGAAGACAAAACAAGAAGAGTGTTATTCTCTTATCATAAAAGCTACAAACCATTAGCAAAGCATTGGAATGGAGATCAAAGCCAAAATATAGTAAGTTGACTGTCAAAAGTCAGTAAAAAAAAAGGTTTAAAGCAGTGATTACAAGCATAATTTTTGAACACCAAGACATAGTGTTTAAAAAATATCCAATAAGGTTTATGATGCAAATCAGTCACCATCGGTTACAGTGATCCAAGTTGAAAGGCAAAAGAAAGATAAAAGTAGAGCAGTCATATTGACCAGTTAAGAGAAGTACATTGTCATAACAGCCCAGCGAGGATAAAGAAAAGATAAGAATATTATAGCAGTATGAGAGACCCAGTACAATATAAGAAAGAACATGACAAAGACACACAAAAAAAAAGTACAATATCTTCAAGGCACATAGTAACCTTACAATAGCACTGAAAAGAACAAATCTTGGAACATTTCAAAGATCATTAAAGGTTGCAAATCACTGTCAGAAATAATGAAAGAAGTGAATCTCAGTATCAATAAGGTAGTGGCCTTTCAAAGATATAAGCTATGTGTTGCAATATCTAAAAGTTTTATCCATGATAAATCTAAGGACAACCAATAATGAAGTCTTCATAATGGCAATTCATAGTATAAAGTGCTTTCATACATGAATCCATGAATGGTATTTGAATGAGCAGAGTCATGTCAAGAAGATTATCTAGGGCAGTCCAATCAATAAGCTAATTGCTATCATAAAAAGCAATTAAATACCATGAGAACACCATGAAGCTTTAGCAACCTTAATCAAAAGATGACAATCAATTCAAGGTTACAAAATATAGATACTGTCAAAAACCTATATAAGGTAGCAGTCTTAACAACATAAGATGATGAGAAGATACACAGTGAATCATAAGGTCTGAAGAGCAACACCTATCTTGCAGGGTAGTAGAATATTAAAAATCAAGCTTCCAGTAAGGACACATAAGTCTCATTTTTAGCAATCTTTAACAGTTAAGAATAGAGACAAGCTTGATTCAAAATATATGAGAGACAATGACAGGAATTTAAGATGAAAATATATTATTATTACAGTTTTTTCAAAATTTCTCATTCATCAAATACAGTATAACCCCATAAAATCACAGGTTCAAGATAATCTTAGGGTTTCTGCATTAACCAAAGCTTTATGCACAAAACTTACAGATATATCGCTCAAGATGCAGATAAGCAACAATAAAAAAATTCTCAAAAACCCTAAAGAGCTTATATAATCTTCTTAACAAAAGGAGATATTGCAGAGATAGAAAAGAATGTATAAGCTACATACCATGCAGAGAATCATGCAAGAGATGTCTAAGTTAGACTTTCATCACCATGTTCGAGCCTTAGTACAACCCCAATTCGAGCTCAAATAATAGCACAAACCCTAGTTTCAAACTGCATGGCGGCAAAGGGTTTCTTCAAAAAGAATGAAAAATGAAGTGAAAGAATGCATGATTTTAGGGTTCGAAAACATCTTTATTTGCATGCCCTAAAATGGGCTTTATATTTCCTTTTATTTGTTTTATAGAAACAAACATTGCATGTATTAATGTGAGTCATGGTATATGACTTAAAGTCATCTAACGTAGGCATACCTTGTGAGGGCCATGCATATAGGCTAGAAAATAAAGTTTTTTATCTCTTTGTAAATTATATTTTAGTATGTATTAATTAAGATTAAGATTACAAATAAATCTTAATTAATATATACTAAAAATAAATAGACTTTTTATTTCCTTTGAGCTACATTAATATAGAATATAAAAGGAAGTAAGTAATTTACTTTAAACACTTAAAATAATAAAACGAATTGTTTTGTATTTAAAGTATTAAAGTAAATTACTTTGAGGAAAAAACAAGGAAAGGGGATTTTTTTTCTTTTTTCCATGTAGCTATTTTCGGGATCATGTAGTTTTGTGTAGAGAGGGATTTTCTTTTCTCAGTTCATGGTCTATATTTAGTAGCATATGCAGTTTTTGGAATAGAGAGTTGTTTTTTTAGATGGGCTATTTTTTAGCAGAGGTGGCAGTTCTATTTTCAGCAGAGAGGGTCTTTTTTCATGCAGTTTCATTTGAGGGACTATTTTTTAGCATCAAAGGCTATTTTTCGACAGAGTTTCACATGAGTTTTTTAGGCTATTTTGGGCAAATCCGCCCAAGGCTTTTTCTCATGTAGTTTTTCATATTAGGGTTTTTGAAGGAGATGTTATTCATGCCATGTTTATCTCACTATGTTTAGGATCTTGATATCTATATATTATCCTCTTCTCCTTTTTTCCCTCTGGTTCTTTCTTTTCTACTACACACATAGCAGAAAAAACATTATATCTCAGCACTTATAAGCTTTTTCAATTATTGTAATAGAGTTATTTCATTGAGTTTGTAATAAAGAGTTAATTTCCTTATCAATATTCATTTTTTTCTTCATTTTCAGGTGAGCGATTTGATAGAGTTATTGTGATTTTTACAATCCTTTGCTCTGTCTCGCTTTTTCTTTGTAGAAGTAGGATAATTTCATTGAAAATTCAGGTTGTGGGTTGTATTCATATTGTTCCCAATTCTTTGCATGTTGTGAAAAATCACTTTTCCTACATGTAGAAGTTGGATAAATTTGAACCTTTTCACGAAATATTTATGAATTTGGTGATCTAGTTGATTTTTGAAGTGTTTTCATTCTTTATTGCAGTTGTCATAGTTTAAGTGTAGTAAACTCCATCATCTCGGTGTATCACCTTTATTAGGATAAGTTTAATTTCGCATGCAATCCTTTTTAACCATTTTCTCACAAAGAGCAAGTTGTAGGAGATTCATAAAGATAGGAAGTCATCCTAATCTCTAGAGGTCTACTTTCAAGATAGACAACCCACAAGTCTGAAAGTATTCCCATGTTTCATAGGATTGTTGAGGTTACAGTTTAGTATCACGAGTGCAATCCTTCATGACAACAATACACACATAAGGTTCTAGCACACACACATTTCAATATATTTGGCTATTTATAGTGGAAATCACCAAAAAAGGGGTTTTGACAAAGGCAAAACCCTATATAGCCACCCAAACACCATTTTTCAAGTTGCAGGTGCAGGTACAGAGATCTAACAAATCCACGATCTTTTGAAAAGTCAAAGTTTGTAGACACAAGTCCAGATCCAAAAGCAGGTCATAGATCCCTTGGACCAGAGTTCCCAACACTCTAGTCTAGGACCAGAGTTCCCAGTGCCCTGGTCCTTTGTATTTTCCTACTTTTTGTGGTAGTTTAGTATCACAGGACTTCAGGTTACAGACTCCAAAAGATCATCTTAGTACAGTGATAGGGACCAGAGCGTCCAATACCCTAGTCTGGCTTAATTTAGCTCAATTTTCGATGATAGGTGCATATCTAAATTTCATTCCTTTCTTTGTAATCTATGTCTTAGTTTC
Organism: Cryptomeria japonica; assembly: GCF_030272615.1. Lineage (NCBI taxonomy): Eukaryota > Viridiplantae > Streptophyta > Pinopsida > Cupressales > Cupressaceae > Cryptomeria > Cryptomeria japonica. Next base: position 347,953,027 of record NC_081410.1, read on the forward strand.
AGTTCTGCATTTCCTATTATTTCTATTTATGTTATCGATTTTGTTCATCTCCTTAGCTTAGTTTGTCATTCACTTGCATTTCACTCATCTCCTCTTTATAAGAAGAAAAGGAATAGAAACCCTAAAGATATTAATTGACTCTCTTCCGTAAGAGGAAGTCAAAGTGAATCATCTCCTTAGGAGATTTCATATTCTAATGTGTGAAAGAGAGTGGGATTAGGTCCTAACTCACTTGATTCCATTTTCATCCTACACATTTTGGTGAACCAATCGTGAATGCAACCTTCTTAGATCTACATTTCTTAATTAGACCTAGTTATTTCATCTTTCTTATCATTTAAAAACATTAAACTCTCAAATATATATAGTGGTGTATGCATTGTGTGTTTTAGGCTTTTTATGCACTTTTCATTTCAAATATGTCAGATCTTTATTTGCAATATTTTCATTCCTATGATAATGCATTTGCTTATGATGATTATGAGTTTAGTAAGGAAGAACTTAATGAGGCTCTTGATGAGTTTCTTTACCCTAAACCTTCTAAACCATCAATTTTCCAAAAATTAATCAACCTTGTTACTATGCCATTTCATAGTGATGATGATGATAAGTTGAATGATTCTTCCCATGAAGTCATTCTTATCAAGTCATCCTCCAAATCTAGTAAAACGGTGACTTATAACAATCCTCTTTATGATGACTTGTCTCCTTTTGAATCTAAACACAAACCATTTAGTAGACATGACCATGCTATGTTGGAAGATGCTCTTAATAATTTCATGTCTATCACGACTTCAACAAACAATTATCACACATCTAAGAGGTTAACTAACATGATAAATCTGAATGAACATAACTTTCAAACACCTTCTAGTAAACCCCTCTTTGTGGTTCAAGGTGCTAATACCTCTCCAACTTCGAAACCTCTTAATAAGTATCTCTTTGTGGTTCAAGGTGGTTATAGTAATTATTCCTTTTGCACTCCCAACAAACCCATTATTACCGTGCAAAGAGGATATCCCATTAAGAATCCTTATTGAGTATGCTAAAAAAATAGTAGAGAGAGTTATAATTCAGTTGCTCATGCATACAACACAAGGAACAATAGGCAACCTAATCCTCCTCTATTTATCCCATCTTCACTTCCTACTTCTCAACCAGTTCTTCCACAAGCTCCTCGTATCTCACAAACTCTTCGTTAGAAGTATAATATCATTGAGCAACTTAAAGCTTCTCTCGTCAAGATATCTCTTTGGGATCTAATTCAAACTTCATTCATGCATCATGGAATGTTATAGAATGCTTTAAAAACCTTAGATGTCCCACCCACAATAACATTTAATAACATGGCTTCTTTGATTGACTCCATGATAGCACGTAAAGCTCAAATTATGTTCACACAAGATGAACTACCTCCTCATGAGGTTAAACACCAATATCATTCTCTTATGATTGTTGTCCTTAATAATGGAAACACTATAAGACAAACCCTTGTGGATAATGGTTTTGGCCTTAATTTTTGTAGTGTTAATCTATTACATAAGATTAAGGTGGATACTTTCCTCATTAAATCATATTCTCTTATAATTTGTGGCTTTGATAATGTGGCTAGGTCTTCACTTGGTATTATAACCTTACCTGTTATTTTACCCACGCCTATTTATGTCATGCCTAATAACTTGAACTATAATCTTTTGTTAGGACAACCTTGGATTCATTGTGTGCAAGTTATTCCTTCCACTTTGCATAGGCAAGTTAAGTTCATTTATAACAAGATGTATACTTTGTTTGTCAATACCAATTTACAAGCTTGTCTTCAAATATCTTCTTCCAAATCTTCTTCAACTGATTCTTCCTCAACTACCTTTGATGCTTCTTAAAACATACCTTCTTCCTCAAATCCTCCTATTTCTTCAAGTTATTCCAATTCTCTTAAAAATGATTCTACTCAATCTGAATCTTCTCTCGGAGAGACTCTCTCTCCCAAAGAGGTTCTCTTAGGTAATGATCGGGGATCTTTAGACTTTACACCAGCCTTTGTAGGAGAATATAAAGTCCTCCTAAAGAACCTAAGATTGAAAAGGATAAATATATGGATGAACTTAAAAAGAAAAAGCAACTCATTTAGTCTAAGCAATTAAATAACAACTTTGTGGCTACCTCAAAATATACACCCCCATCTAATTCCTCTTCAACTGATTATGACATTCAGACATATGAAGCTTATCCTTCCCTTACAGAAATGGCTTCCCTTTATGGTCTTGGTTTCAACATCTTAGCTAAGAGTGGATATAATGGCAATGGTTCTGGTGCTCAAGAACAAGGGATAAAGGTTTCTATAGAAAATAATGCTCATGAAACATCTTTTGGACTTGGATATAATCCCTTCAAACCCACCAAAACCTCTAAGAGACCATCCCTTAATGTCAATTTAATATTCTCTTCTCCTCATTCGCTTTCCCCAAAACATCATGAATACATTGATTATGATTCTTAGTCACCTTTCTTGGATATCTTCTCTACTGATGATTCCTTGGTTGAGTTTTTAGGATCCTATGATAGCCTTCCTCGATATCACCATAATTTGTTGAGAATAGGTGCCTCAAACTCATTGGTTTAAAACTCAGTCAAATTGCATTCAGTTCCTATAGTGAGAAGTTTGGAGTGGATAACCTTCATGTTATTGACAGAGCAGTGTGTTGAGCGTTGGAGGATAGCGGGAAGGAGACTTTGTCTCTCTCCCATTACCCCACGGGATTCTAAGGACTTGACAAAAGGACCTATGGGATAAGTAGAAGACAATATGTTTTGTCTTTCCTGTTACCCCATGAGGGTTCTCTAGGAGTCACAAGTGCGATGTGGGATAAAAAATGAAGACAGTGATTTCAGTATAGCATCTGAACTTGATAAGACTCTTCTAGCCTGTAGCTGCAGTTACATCTCGTAGCAATAAGATCATTTCGGTCTAGCTCGGTTTGGTCTTGGCGATGACAAATCTTTTCATTGAGACTTTGGTGTTTGGTGAGACCTGTTAAGGAGAATGGAAAAATCTTAACTCTTGTCGATCGAGACCATTTAGATTTTGATGTGACATCCATGTTCACTATAAGATGTTAAGAAGATATCTAAAGTTCTCTTATGTGTCGATAATACTATATTGATAAGACATGGAATTGTTTTAGCGAAAAAGGGAATTTTGATGTAGCATCGAAGTTCGATAAGATGATTCCAAGGGATCTCCAAAGTTGAAACTCTTACCGATAACCATTAAGATTTTCTTGGTGGGACCACGGATGACTCATGTTGACTTGCGGAGTTGGAAGCTGATGATTTTTCCGAATGGGAATAGTTGTCGATAGTCCTTGAGACAAGGTGGGATCACGAAGGACTCATGTTAAACCACTGATTTATTTGTTGGTGATTGGCAAAAACTAGAATGACTCAAAGGGGCGATGGAAATAACATGACATGTTATTGACAGTCTGAGGAAGTTCGACAGTTGGAGCCATGTAACTAAAATGAACCATTTTCTTGAGAAAAGATATAATCATATCAAGAAACGGTTGTAGTAAGGAGACAGGGAGATGTGTGAGAAGTCTGAATGACTTGTTGCATATATGTTTGTAACTGACATCAAAGAGACGGTTACCTTGCAGAACTAAAGTCAATAACGATTGATTTCAATGGTTGGATGTTGAGGGTGACGATTGGAGGTTGATGAAGTAATTGGTCTATTGCAAAACTATTGTTCATGTTGCATGTGTGGTGCATGGGTCAAATCCTATCTGTAGGTTGAATGCTGTCAGAATAGAGATTGTGTAATATACATCTGAGAGATTAATTTGTATCTTGTATGTAATATACATTTTACTGTAATATAAGAGATTGGTTTTGGTGGTGGGTTTTTTACCCATAAGGGTTTTCCCTTGTAAATTTTGTCTTCTCTCTATGTTTGTGTGAATCTTTTGTTTACTCTGTCATTCTGGTAATGTACATCTTAGTGGTTGTAATCTAAAATTGAAAGTCATCCCTGCATCTCTTCCCATCGAATTTAACACTATGGAAGGTGTTTCCAAATTGTGCTTTCCTTACAAGTGGTATCAGAGCCTAGTTAGTGTGTTATCCTTGTGGGTAGAGCGGCTTGTTTGTGTTAATTTTATTGTGGGATTTTTATAGAAGAACTTGTGTTTCTGTGAAATTGCAGATTGAGATGGCTAGCACATCAAGAAGAGTAGACGTTGAAAAGTTCAATGGTAGAAACTATGAGTTATGGAAACTCAAGCTGGAAGACCTGTTGGTTGATAAAGACCTCTAGGTTGCACTGTATGGATCAAAACCATCAAAACATTAAGATTGGGATCTCGTAGATAGGAAGGCCAAAGGGTTGATTAGATTATGCCTTGTGAATTATGTTCTCTTGAATGTTCATGAGGAGAAGATAGTAGCCTCTTTGTGAAAGAAACTTGGTGATATTTATCAGAGAAAGTCTCTGGTAAATAAGTTCATAAGGAAGAATTTATACTCCTTGAAGATGAGCAAAGAGTCATCTATGGTAGATCATTTAAATACATTTAACATGCTCGTTACACGGTTAACTTCTATGGGAGATAAGCTTGAGGATGAGGATCATTGTATGCTTTTATTATGTTCCTTCCCTGACACATGGGATTATCTTGTGATGGCCATTGTAAGTACAACAACCACTTTCAAAATGGAGGATGTGATTTCTTCATTGTTGACAGAAGAGTCATGAAAGAAATCTTCTGATATGGTCAAAGAAGCTCTGGTTGTGAGGGGAAGATCAAAGGAAAAAGGCAAGCAGAAGGCCAGGAGGTCCAAATACAAGTCTCAGGAGAGATCAAAATCTCTAAGAAATAATTACAAGGCGAAGTAATGGAGTTCTAGGAAGACTTGCCATTTCCGGAAGGATTGTGAGGAGAAGGGAAAGAAGAATGCTTCTAACACTGATTCTTCTCAAAGCGATGTCAATCCATGCATTGTTGCCTTGGCAACATGACATCTCAATAGAGGTGAATCTTGGTATTGAGTACATTGATCATTTGCTTGGATAGTTTCATAATGGTGCAACATTGTGTTGAATCTTAGCATGGTTTTATCATGGAGGTGTTGTGCAATACCAAGAGACTTGTGGATCTGCTAAAGAGCTATTTTTTTAGGCCCTATTTCTTTGGGGTGGTACTAGATGAGATAGTTACAGTTCTACATGCATTCTTCATGCATGGTGAGAGGAGGTTAAATTCTTTCTTGGCATGGGGATGTTGATAGTGGTTAGTCACTTAGCATTTATGTGGTTGTTCATGGTGGATTTCTAGATTATGGTGCTCAAAGTGGACATGATTGGAAAATTGGATGTGTGTTTGATCTGGTGCTTAAGTCATGATTGTTTGCATGAAATTTCTCTTTGAGATCTCATTTTGCATATAGCTAATGTGATAGTGAGTTTGTGTGTAGCTGATTGGATCTACGAGTTATGCAGTTGTGTGGGTTGATCACCTATTCAGTTGTAGTGGGATAACTTAGAAGTGGACTATCTATATCCACAAAGTTTGATTCAGTTCTTATGCAGACTTGTTAGTTGGCCTTGTTTGTGGTCACGTGTGCATTGGTGTAATTTCTATGAGATAAGAGAATAGATGATAATTGAGTACCTGGAAAATTGGTTATGGGATCCTGTAGCATGTTGTATTTTTTCTTGGTTTGTAGATCTTGGTTTCACTTGGTATGACTGATAGTACACTTGTGTGTGAGGACATGGAAGATTTTTAGATTGGGATATGTTGTTTCATGATGCTTGGAGATCTCGGTACCCTAGTTCAGTGGGGGTTTGAGCAATGATTGTGTGTTCATGATTGGATGGTGAATGATCTTCTCAATGTACAGATGTTTGGAGGATGCCTTAGATCCTGTTGATAAAGAAGTGTCTTTCACATTTGCGGGTACTCTTGTAGGAAGATGATAATCTTCATAATATTTGAATATGTTGACATCTTGAGGGCTCAAGGAGTTCTTGTTTGAGGTGTTGTTATGATTGACAGGTGATGTTGGTTGAGAGTATGATGTGGAACACTCTTGAGATTATTTTAGAGTTTTGGTATGATATATTGCTCTTGAGACTGTGGTTTGTTCACTTGGAGCATGTGATCTCCCAAGAGGGGATGTTTAGATCATTATGTCATGATGAGATCTTGATTCTGCAGATTAGAGCTCTGACAATGGCCTGGTTAGTTCTCTTTGTGTTGGGTGCATTGGTCAAATGTCTGAGAAATTCATTGTAATGTAGAAATGCATTTGGAGTTTGGCATGGATTGATCAGTTGCTAGTACTCATGGATACATAGAGACTTAGGTGAGGTTGTAGTTCTCTTGATATGAGAGATGTTTGCTGAGATGGTTACTATTGATGAGATTCCGGTTGCAAGTTCAAGGAGCCTACATCTTGGTTGAATGTGAATTCAACAAAGACCTATGAGGAGATTGCTCTTCAATAAGTCATAATGACTTGGAAATCTTGGAGGGGCATTCTCGTTCACCATTCTTGGTCTACTCGGTAATTGGTCACTTAAGAGGTATTGCCCATTGTCTCTTAAGTGTTTTATGCTTTTCTTTCAAATTTGTGGATCTTGAGTTGAGTTAGATAGTTCTGGAAGGTTCATTGTGAGAGATGGATAGCATGGTTACTTCCTTAACATAGGGAATGGTAGTGGGATGATTTCATGAAATGGGAAATGGAGTAAGTTGATCTTCTTTTGGGGTTGTAAAGGAGGTCTTAGTTATCATAGCTAACACCTAGAGGTGTGTGAAGAAGGACATGCTTGTGGTTTCTTGCAGCAGTTTCATTTGTGAGATGTGCTTAACTTTGTGGATAGTCCTTGGTACTACATGATTACATTTTCTATGTGTTATGATTGGTAGACTCTGTATTCTTTTTTTGATTTTTCAAAATCGGCATTACCAATGCAATGGTAGTTTATGGATGTGTTTAGTCTTCATCGATTGGTTTTCACATGGAGATTTTGGTTGCTGATTATGGGTTGATTATGTTGGTGGTATGAGTTTACTACTGAAGGATACCTCTACGATATGAGAAATTGGATTGCTAACACTTGTTGCAGATGTTATTTTTTAATCACATGGGTTTATCAATTGGATGGAAGCAATTATCTTGGCTATTTGTTCTAGCCAATGTTCAGTCTTGAATGTTTTGGATATATTATTAAGCTCTTCATCAAGTGGGAGAATGTTGAGAATAGGTGCCTCAAACTCATTGGTTTAAATCTTGATCAGATGGTATTCAGTTCCTAAAGTGTGCAGTGAGGAGTGGATAACCTTTGTGTTATTGACCAAGAAGTGTGTTGAGAATTGCAGGATCACGGGAAGAAGGAGACTCGGTCTCTTTTTCGTTACCCCATGGGATTCTAAGCACCCGACAAAAGGACCTGTGGGATAAGCAAAAGACAATATATTTTGTCTTTCATGTTACCCCGCGAGGGTTCTCTAGGAGTCACAAGTGTACTATAGGATAAAAAATGAAGACAATGATTTCGGTATAGCATCTGAGTTTGATAAGACTAATCTATCTAATAGCCAAAGTTACATCTTGTAGCGATAAGATCATTTCGGTCTTGGCGATCACAAATCTTTTCATTGAGACTCTAGTGTTCGTTGAGACCTGTTAAGGAGAATGGTGAAGTCTTAACTCTTGTTGATGAAGACCATTTAGGTTTCAATATGACATCTGTGTTCACTGTAACATGTTAAGAAGCTATTCGAAGTTCTCTTCTGTGCTGATAAGACATGGAATTGTTTTGGCCAAAAAGGGAATTTTGATGTAACATCAAAGTTTGATAAGATGATTCTAAGGGGTCACCAAAGTTGAGACTCTTACCACTAAGCATTGAGATGATCTTGGTGGGACCACGACTGACTCATACTGACTTGCAGAGTTGGAAGTCAATGATTGTTTTGAATGGAAATAGTTGTCGATACTCCTTGAGACTAGGTGGGATCACGAAGGACTCATGTTGACCTTTTGAGTTGTCCATTGGTGACTGGCGGAACCTAGAATAACTAGAAGGAGATATGGAAATAACATGGTGTGTTATCAATAATCTGAGGATGTTTGATAGTTGGAGCCATGTAACTAAAACAAACTGTCTTCTTGAGTAGAGATATATTCATTTAAAGAAATGGTTGTAGTAAGGAGACAAGGAGATGTGTGAGAAGTCTGAATGACTTATTTCATATACATCTGTAACTGAGGTCAGAGAGATAGTTACCTTGCAGACCTAAATTCAGTAACGATTGATTTTGATGGTTGGATGTTGAGGGTGAAGATTGGAGGTTGATGAAGTAATTGGTCTATTGCAAAACTAGTGTTCATGTTGCCTGTGTGGTGTGTGGGTCAAATTCTATCTATAGGTTGAATATTGTCAAAACGGAATCTGTAATATACATCTGAGAGCTTAATATGTTGTATGTAATATACATTTTACTATAATACAAGAGATTGGCTTTGGTGGTGGGTTTTTTACCCGTAGGGGTTTTCCCACATAAATTTTGTGTTCTCTTTGTGTCTATGTGAATCTTTTGTTTATTCTATCATTCTAGTAATGTGCATCTTAGTGACTACAATCTAAAATTAAAATTCATCCCTGTATCTCTTTCCATTGAATTTAACACTGTGGAAGGCATTTCCGTGTTATGCTTTCCTTACATAATCATGGATTTTCCTACTGTTTGAATGCAGAAGCATACTTTGGGGAAGATGTTGAATTAACTAAAGATAACGATGAGATGATTAAGGAATTCCCTCAACCAATGGATGTTCCCCAACAAAGTAACCTTCTTATAAGTGATATTGTTGATGTCAAGATGGATCTTTGTAATGAAGAGAAGAACATAAATATTGGGAAATATTTAACTGATGAAGAACAAAAAGAATACTCTGAATTACTACATGAATTTCCTGAGATCTTTGCTTTGATATATTTTAACATTCTTGGCATTGATCCTAAAATTGTCACTCATAATATTGTTTGTATTCCTGATGCTAAGCCTGTGAAGCATAAAATTAGGAGGATGAATCCCAAAATAGCCTTCCTTGTCAAAGCTAAAATTGAAAAGCTCTTTGATGGAGGATTTATTCACCCTAATGATTATTCCCCTTGGATTTTGAACATTGTTGTTGTTTCCAAACCTAATAACAAAATTAGGATGTGCACCAACTTTCGAGATCTCAATAAGGCTTATTTGAAAGATGATTTTTTGCTTCCAAACATTGATATGATAGTAGATTCTACTGCTGGTCATGCTTTGCTATCCTTTAAGGATGGTTTTTTGTGATATAATCAAATCTTCATTAATCCTCAAGCCCAATTCAAAAATAATTTCACTACTCCATGGGGAACTTTTTGCTAGGTTATGATGCCTTTTAGGTTGAAAAACGTAGGCATTGCCTATCAACATACTATGACTCTCACCTTTCATGACTATATGCATAAAACCTTAGAAGACTACGTTGACGACATCTTAGCCAATTCTATACTTCATCAAGTCCATGTTAAGATCCTTCGACAAGTCTTTGAAAGAATTGTAAATACAAATTGCGCTTGAACCCCTAAAAATATGTTTTTGGTGTGGATAGTGGAAAACTATTAGGTCTCATAGTTTCGAATCGTGGTATTGAGGTGGATACAAAGAAAATAGATGCCATAGTTAACATGCCACCCCCCAAAACATCTCTTAATTGAGTAGCTTGCAATGAAAAATTCAAGATATTCGTAGATTTGTTTCACAACTTGCAGATGGAACTTTCCCCTTTACTCAATTTCTTAGAAAAATATCACCTTTCAATAGAATGAGGATTGTCAACAAGCCTTTGACGATTTGAAAACATATTTGGCTAATCCTCCTATCGTGCAACCTACTGTTCCTACTCAACCTTTTCTTTTATACACAACTGCTTCTTCTCATGTTCTTGTAGTTTTATTAGCAAACATAATAGTGATGATAAAGAATGCTCGGTCTATTACATAAGCTACACTTTTCTTGATTATGAGGTCTGATATAGTGCGATAGAAAGACAATGTCTCGCTCTTGTTTTCACAACTCGGAAGAGACACTGTCTTTTGAATGTTGAGATTCATGTTATTATAAAATTTGATCCTTTAAAACATCTCTTTTCTAAAACTGATCTTTGAGGACATCTAGCAAAATGGGTTATGATGATTGAATTTGACCTTAAATTTGTCTCTCAAAAGGCAATTAAAGGACAAGCATTCATCGACCATTTAGCTGACACACCTTCACCTCTCACATTACTTAATCAAGAATCTATTCTTGATGAACTTTTTCTTCCTATTGATGTTGATAAAACTTAGGAATCATACATTGATGGATTTTTTCTTCCTATTTTAATATCTCCTTCCAAAAAACCTATCCCTTTATCCTATAATCTGAACTTCCTTTTTAATAACAACATCGTTGAGTATGAAGCCCTTATTGTTGGTCTTAGGGAATATTTATCTCTGAATATTAAAAATTTACATATTTATGGTAAGTCACCATTGAATATAAGACAAGTTACGGGAACCTATCAAGGTAAACAAGAGAAACTATCGCAATACTATTACTCAGCCTTATCATTGTTAGAAAAGTTAACCTCTTACACCATGGAGCTTGTTCCTCGAAAGGATAAGCGACATGCAGATGCAATGGCATGTGTCACTTCTCTCATATCCCTCAAAAATCCTTTGGTAGACTTAAATTTTGTTATTCACAATCTTTCTTCCCTAGCTATTACTAGTAATCCTAGTGATGTGGCTTATTACTGTGTTATAGATTATAATGAATGGTACTCACATATCTCATGATAATTAACCGATGGAACTTTTCTAAATTCCACAAGTAAAAATGATAGAGGTAGGATTCATGCAAGATAAATTATCCTTTCTAATGTTCTTTATAGGAGAGGTTATAATAGTCTTCTCCTTCGTTGTCTCAACAAAATCGAGATCCTGATTGCTCTCAAGGAGGCACATTTAGGTGTTTGTGGGGAGAATTTTGGTGGTAAATCATTGGTTCAAAGGTTTCCCTGAATGGGATACTATTGGCAAACCATGGAAAATGATTCCTTTGTGTTTGGTAAAAAGTGTCTACGGTGTCAGCACATAATAATTTGATCCATGCTCCTACACAAGAAAATAGGTGACAAGTGGCCTCTTGGCCCTTTTCCTTATGGGGTTTAGATATCATTGGTAAAATTTCCCCTCCTTCATCCCAGGGACATACTTTCATCATCACTACCATGGATTATTTCACAAAGTGGGTAGAAGCAGTTCCTCTTCAATCTACTACCACTGAAGTAATCTATCAAATTCTCTTAGAAAAAAATATTTCTCGATTTGGTATACCTTCCACTTTGCTTTCTCATTATGGTACCTCATTCAAGAACAAATATGTGAAGAAATTTCTCAAGAAATATCATATTCAACATCGTTTCTCAACACCTTATTATCCTCAATCTAATGGTCAAGTTGAAACTTCTAATAGGATTATTGAACAAATTCTTCGCAAGACTATAAACAAGCGTGGTAAGGATTGGCATACTCAGCTGACCTATTCTCTTTGGGCCTATCGAACAAGTGTTCACATAGCTACAAGTACTACTCCTTTTAATCTGGTTTATGGTGCTATGACATTATGCCTTTAGATTTAGGGATTCCCTCATTGAGAATCTCTCTTAAAGAGATAGTTGACGATGACTCTTATCGAGAACAATGCCTTCAACAACTTTAAATGCTCGATGAACAGTGCATAAATGCTCTTGAGCATATTCAAGCATATCACAATTCCTTGCAGTGAGGTTATAATGATAAAGATTTAGAGTTCCTTGTTTATGGGTGATTTAGCTCTTTATGAGAATCGATGCAACATGAATTCTTTACTCAAAGAAAAAGGGTATCTTATCCCGAACTAGCTTGGTCCATATATATCATCACTGGTGTCTATGGATCAGGTGCTTATAAAATAGTGTATATAGAAGGTAGGCCTCTTAAGGATCCCATAAATGTTATGCATCTTTGTAGATATTATGCTTAGAAATCTTTTCTTTTCTCTTCTCTCTCTTTAATTGTATGATGTGATAGCATGTCTTCATTAAAGCATATGGTATTAAATTATTATTATTTAATCTATATTGCTTCATTCCTGACAAACATCTTTTAAGTTTTGGTTATCTTGAATTCATTTTGTTAATTTTTAGGAATTTACATTTTGATTAGGCTATCTTATCATGCAATTTTCTGTGTTTGAGTTAAGATGCATCATATTGTGTTTAATTAAGTCCTTAATTAGATCACGTCAGTTATGTAGTTTAACTTAAACATATTTCTACATCATCACTTGTTGTATTTTATTAAACATTTAGTTTTTTATTTAAATCATACGTGTATCAATTTAATTATAAAGTATTGAGAAATCAATCACATGGGAATTAAATTAGACATACATGTGCATTTCCAAATTTGTTACTTTTGGTCAAAGAAATATACACATTGTTTTGTAATTAAAAGAACACATTTGAGACAAAGATCATCATATATGTATTATCAAAAATCTTAGGTACATCATATATAAACTCACTACTAGAAACAAAATGTGGCCTTTATACATCATCACCATCTATGGATGGTGGCTACCCAAGCCCTCTGGCCCCTATCGTAGTGGACCCATAGGTGTGTAGCGATGGGTAGAGGATCGTGAGTGACTCCTAGATGAGCTCCTCTGATCTTAGTCCATAATTACACCCCAGTACATGGTTGACTCCATCTGGGCCTATGACAGCTCGTGTCGTAGCTAGTTCCTCTCCTCTCATTCGAGCTCTAGTTCTATTCACATTGAATCAAGCAGATCTTCATGTTGTCCTACACTCCTCTGGGGTCAATGTATGATCTACAAAGATTGAGGAATACATGATGTAGCGACGATGTTGGACAATGTGTGTTGGATAAGATCTTGCCATCCCTGGGCGCTGACTGTAGAAGAGAGAACAAGATTATATATAGACATTATCGCTTAAAATTTTAAATGATTAAATCAAAATAATAATGAGCATATACCTAGGTCACCCTCTTGCCAGTATGGGTTGGATATGATAGGGGCCTTTGCCATGGTCATCTGTGGTCTGGAACAACTCCCCTCCCATGCTCATACATGTCTTGGTATCTCTGGATGTAGGCATGTTAGAGATGATTGGCGTAAGCTCAAGATTGGCCTCTCTAGTGTTGTCTCCTCCACATCTCTCACCACATCCTCCTCTCTCTCCTCTACTGCTAGAGGATTGAGGGCTATAGTGTGAGGGTTTGTGTGATCAATAGCATCCTCATCATCATCATCATCATCATCATCCTTCTTCTCATCATCATCCTCCTCATCATCATACTCCTCCTCCACATCGTCCTCCTCTTTCTCCTACTCATCAAGACCATCATTTCCCTCCTATCCTACCTCCCCCTCGATGTCAACCTCCTCTTGATCTCCCTCCTCCTCTCTCTCATCCCAGTAATCTTGGGTATCCTTAGGATCCTAAAAGGCCTTGTGGTCATCACTGTGGGAATAATCTCCTCTCATTATGGACTTGGATTCCCCCTTGGATATTCTAATAGAAATATGGCTCTAGGGTATATCATGTCCCACCATGTGATGTAGCTACACTACAATCCGACGTCATTATTGAATGGGACCACTATGTTTGTATCCCTATCATCTGAATCTATCATCTCTATCTCATCAGCAGTAGGCGTAGGGATTGCTCCCAGTCTCATAGAAACTCGAGAGTGTTGTATGTAGATTGACACACTTGAAGAAACACCTTTCTTTAAACCAAATTGTCACCTCGCTCGGTCAAAGTAAGATGGAACAACAATGTAGTTGTGGAAACCCTCTCGGAAGCGGTTCCTCTACATAAGGTGAAGTTGTCTATACTGATCTAGCCATGTTGTCATCTGCCAATATGGCCACCAATCAATATCATTTGACCTCAATCTATGAATAGTCACTCTCTAGTATAAGAGATTACCCCTCTACCACAGTCTAGTGAGTGGATAAGCATACAACCTAGGTCCATCGATATCCAAATCTACTAGAAATCTTGCTGGACTAGTGCATGTGATATGCTCAAACATCAAAACCTATAGAAGGGTGTAGGTCATCAAACGCATTCCCTCTCCATATGAAAAATCTCCCAAATCATGGTAGATATGGGCTAGCATGCTCCGTCCCCATGAGAATACAGTGTGTTGCTCCTCCATCGCATGGATGGCATATGTAAGGCTCTTGTGCATGTGACTGCCTCATCCATTAGGGTATATGGCTAACCCCACTATAGCTATCATCAATCTCCACAAAAGTGGAAGTCTACCAGAAGGGTGAAGTAGGCAAATAATGAGGATCCAACCCTTTGCCCCCGCATGCATGGGTCTACCAATATAGTACATATATTCTCTCCTCAAAGTTGTCAATGTGCAATTCATCTGATATGTAACCATCTATTCTCTAATGGGGAGTCTAAGAATGCAGTATACATATTCCAAGGTGACTGTCATCTCTCCCATAGGTAAGACGAAGGTGGAATTCTATGGACCCCATCTCTCCATTAGTGCCATGAGCATTGTTAAATGAAACTTGATGGAGGGCATATTACATATGTACCACAAGCCCACTACCTCAAGAAGATACCGATCCTCCTGTGATAATCGTGGAATCTTTCTCCTTTGATTTTAGTATGTGAGCTCGATAGTATGGTCCCACATATATGACAATCTTTGCAAAATCAATAATCATGAATCAGTAATCCATCCAAAATCAAAATTAAACACCTCATCACCTATCACTTGATCCTATGCATGTCTCTAGTCACCCTATTTAGGGACCAAGGTCCCATAGTAGGACCAGGGTGCTCTGGAATGACCATGGCGCCTTGGGAGGACCAAGGTGCCCAGCAGGGACCATGACGCCCTCGGATGACCATGATGCCCTTGTTGGGGGCACATGCAAATTAGAGTTTCCTACCTACTCATAAGGTCAATGCGGTCAAACAAAAAATCAACATGCAGTTGAGTGGACCTACCTCATCAAGCAGGCGATCCTCAATCATCGTCAAGGCATTTTTAGTGCTATGTGGGATCCTCTCCTACACTTTGAGACAAACAGATGAAAGTGATTGTTGGCATTTGCATGAAGATTGCATTAATGATATGTTATGTTGTCATTGATGTCAATTAACCAGTGATGATATTTGTTATAGTGTTGTTTTGTAACTGGTAGGAGGAGCTGGTGAAGGGAACTATAACTGGTAGGTGCGTTTGTGGAGTGAACCGATATTGCTAAGTATTGGAGAGTTGAACCGGTAAATCCTACCTGTTGATTTGATAAACCCTAACTGATTAAGTTGGTTATATTGGTTTATGATCTGATGATGAGCAGTAATGATTATGACACTTATGCCTATTGTATGAAGAGAGTTTCAAAGTATTTTTAGCATGTTGAGATTACAGTTTTTATCTTGGGAATGAGCAAGTATATTGCAGGTAATGCAAAACGTGTGATGAGTTACTAGGTTTGATGGAGCGATGATCAAGGAGCAGTCAAGGCTTTCTTGAATGATGTGCAGAGATTGTTATGTAATCCAACGGTCATACTTGAACCGACTTGTTTGTAATCTCTATGAGAGAATTAGATTTTTGTTGTGCTACCGACCTATTGATTTGTTTATAAGGTCGATGAGTTGTTTTGTTTCAGGGTTGGCAAAGTTTTAGTTGAGTGTGTGGTTGTCGAACCGGATGATGTATATGCAGTTTGTGTAAAGGCAGATAGGAGCATGAAAAGGATCTAAACAAGAAAGTGTAGTTCTATTCAAACAGATCAGCAAACTCTTGTTGTTTTCTAGCAATTACAGCAGTTAAAATCCCCTAACCGGGTAAGCTCTAACAAGCTTAGTGTTATTCAAATCCTCTGACCAGGTGGTCCATTAGCTTGGATTTCAAATCCTCTACCGAGGTTACTCCTCATAGGGTATTGCTTCTAATATGGTATTATAGTCAATCCCTTAACCGGGTGGTCCCTAACAGGATTTGTTCTTAACGAGACCTTTTGTAAAGCTTTAATAGGCTTGGCTCCTAACAGCGCGAACCTCAAAAGAGTTTAGATAGTTATCTTGTGAGTCCCATCTCACCATGGTTTTTCCCATTTGGGTTTCCACGTCAAAAATATTATGTCAAGTGATGAATTTTTTTGTGGTTATGTTTATTATGGTTGAATTGCTTAACAACTTAATCCACTTTGATAAGTCATGATAACTGGCAGCAATCTGAAATGAGGTTTTACTTATGTCAGTAAAGTATTTGGATGTTTGTAAGTTTCAAGTTGTTTACATTTAATATGTTGTTACAGTCAACCGGTTTATTCTGACAGTGATATTGCATTTATAGTTCAGTGGTTTAACTTGTCAATTTAAAGTTTACTTTGGGAGGTTGTTTTTGAGATTGGTGAAAGTTTATATCAGTTTTTCTATCTACTAATTCACCCCCCCTCTCAATAGTTGACCAGATCCTTATTTTTTCATCATACCATCAGTGACAAATGAAAATGATATTTCCACTATTTAAGGTATATACTTTTATAAACCCTAATTCTAGTTCTTCTTAATCATTCATAGCTTCAGCTAGAGAGCTTTGATTCTTGCACCGTTGGTTGTATTGGAATCGTGTTTTGGTTCTCTTCCTTGCCAAATGCTACTTGATACATTTTGATCTTGTATCATGCTTTGTTGTGAGAATCTGTCATCACTTCTTTATATACAATTCGTTGTGGTAAACACGATACCCTATTTCAACTCACTAATTAGCAAGCCAAAATAGAAGGCATATGGCTACCTATGAATTTCACCATTTCCTTAGTAAGTATTTAGATGATTTTGCGATTTTATCTAACAATGTGGTTTTTAAGGGTGTGATTCCTAACATTGTACTATGGATACCATTGGGGGCTTCGTCTAATACCTTATGGATATATCCTTTTCCATGAAATGTTTACTTTTCTATATGCACGTAGTGTAATATGACTAATAAAGTGAGGGCTAAATGTAGCATCATAAATTGTACACCCTTAATTAGCTGGTAAAATTTTACTCTTAGCTTAGCACCCACCTTAGTGCATTGCATTTTGCATTTTAAATTCCCTTTAAGCATTTAATTAATCAATTTATTTAAATCTAAAGTCCTCTTTTATCATTCTACATATCATAAAATTGAGCCCTTCATCTTAAGTGTTCCCCTTTTTTATTTTATGTTTTTCAATTAATCAATTCACTAAAACCGTGACTAAGTCCTATTTTGACCTTCAAGGCCCAATTTTGCATATCTAATTACCTAAAATTATCACACTGAGCTAGAATTGACTTTGTAATCATGATATCATGCATCTCTAAAAATTTGAAAAAAAGTTGGTCGAACCAGAGCGTGACATTCTGGTCCCAATGTTTTCTCCCCGAATTGTGGGCTCATGTTTTGACGGTATTATAATGTTTGAATCCAAATTCATGCAAAAATATATCAATTCTAGGTTGGCCTTTGATCAAAAACAAAGTTGGGATTTCATATCTGTCTCTCCTTTCCTCATTTGAAGGATCCATTCTCTAGCAATTGAAGGAGCCTCTTGTGAAGTGAAAGTATAGGTTTTGTGAAGTTGTCAATCAACTAATCAAGCATTCATCAATTCTAAATCAACTATTTTCATTATCAATTGAATCTTTGAAGATATTGAAGATTAATAGAAGATCATTGATTGTTGATTGGCTTGCACCTCTCTCTTAGGGATTGTTACGGTTTTATGTTATTTTCATGTCTTCATATGAGTTTCACAACACTTATTTTCAAGTCTACATTATTTCTTTAGATCCATTATTGCATCTATGATTTGAAGTATTCTCATTTTCATTTAGGGTTTATACTCAAAAGCATAGGGTAGAACTCTAATTCTTGCATTTTTAGCTCATTTCAGATCTTATACACATATAAGGTTCTACCACACACACATTTCTATACATTATTGGCTATTTTTGGAGGTGGAAATCACTAAAACAAGGCATTTGACTAAGGCAAAACCCTATATAGCCAACCAAACACCATTTTTCAAGTTGCAAGTGCAATTACAGAGATCCAATGGATGCACGATCTTCGAAAAAGATAGAGTTTGCAAACACAGGTCTAGATCCAAAAGGAGGTCCCATATCCCTGGGACCAACACACACAGCACCCTGGTCCTCTACATTTTTCTACTTTCTATGGCAGTTCAGTGTCTCAAGACTTCAAGTTGCATATTCTAGAAGATCAACTCAGTACATTGATAGAAACCAAAGCAACATGGTCTGACTTAATTGAGCTCAATTTTTGGTGAAAGGTGCACATCTAAATTTCATTCCTTGCTCTGTAATTTGTGTCTTAATTTCAGTTTTGCATTTCCTATTATTTTAGTTTATGTTATTAATTTTTTTCATCTCCTTAGCTTAGTTTTTCATTCACTTGCATTTCACGCATCTTCTCTTTATAAGCAGTAAAGGAATAGAAACCCTAAAGATATTCCTTGACTTTGTGCCATAAGGGGAAGTCAAAGTGAATCATCTCCTTAGGGTCTTTCTTTATTCCAATGTGTGAATGAGAGTGGGATTAGGTTCTAATTCACTTGATTCCATTTTCATCCTACATAGTTTCAACATGAAATTTCCTTAAAACTATACATAACAAAACCTTTTAGGCAAAAATAGAGGCCTATTAATCCTATTCTAGCACCAACGATGCAAGAAGAGATGATGATGCTCAAGGATGGTGGGATAATCAAACCCATCAGGCATTCATCTTTGGATTCGAATTTGGTACCAATAATAAAGAAAAATGGTGATATAAGGTTGTGTGTCGACTTCCCAAATATGAACATTTCATCACTTAAGAATGACTATTCACTACCTAACATGGAGGTAATGTTGCAAAAGGTAATAGGATGTGAGTTGTTGTCCATGATGGATAGATTTTTTGGTTATAATCAATTTAAAGTCAAGGAATCTAAGCAATACAAAACAAAATTTACCACACCATGGGGTACCTACATTTATGTGAGGATACCATTCAGACTCACAAATGCAAGCACAACCTTTTAAAGGGCTATGGATGTAGCCTTTGCATACTTGATAAACATAACCATGGTAGTCTACAAACATGATTTGATAGCATATTCAAAGGCAAAAAAAATCATTGCATGCACCTAGAGAATATATGTGTTAAAGCTCTTGAGTATAGCATATCTTTGAACCATAAGAAATGTCACTTTGTTGTGATTGAAGGTAAACTATTATTCCATATTGTTTCTAAGGAAGGGGTCAAAATTTACATGAAATGAGTAGCTACGATTGATAGGATTCCAATTCCAAAAATAGTAAAAGCTATATAATCTTTCTTTGGGCAAATAAATTTTGTTAGAAGATTCATTTCTAATTTTGTTGAGATTGCAAAGCCAAATTGCTAAGATGTTGAAGAAGGCAAAAAAGTAAGATTGGACATATAAAGCACTTGATGCATTTATGGTTATCAAGAGAACCATCAAGGAGACCCTTGTGTTAAAATCACTAGACTTTGATAAATCTTTTTAGATTTTTCATTTGCCTCCTTCTATATTGTTGTTGTTGTCATATTGTATAAGAATGAAGAGGGGTGTGAACGATCAATTTCATTTTTCAGTAAATCACTCTAGGTAGCTAGACTAAAATATGACATCATTGAGAAATAGGCTTATGCACTCATAAATGTTGTCAAAGCATTCAGGACTTATTTATTAGGAGAATGAGTGGTCGCTTATGTGGCAAATGCAACAGTCAAGGGTGTCTATACATAGACAAAAGCCATTGGTAGAAGGTGCGGGTGGATAAACAGAATGCAAGAATTTAACATCCAAATTTAGATCACCAAATCGGTAAGGGGAATGGGGTTAGAAAAGTTGATGACAATCCAACGTAGAGGTTGCACAAGTAAATCAAGTTGATACAAAGGAGGATAAGGTATGTAGTATCTAAATGAATCCATGGTAAACTGATAATGTATTTTCTCACACACATGAAGTACCCCAAAGGTCTAAATGATAATTAAAAAGGACTCTAAAGCTTCAAGCATCAAAATATGTGCTTATACACGATGATCTATTTTGGAAAGATAAAGATGGTATTTTTCTATTATGCTTGGATCAAGGACAAGCATAAAGAACTTTAAAGGAAATGCATGAAGGTGTCTATGGAGGACATTTTTCAGTTAAGACTACAACACAAAATATTAAGAGTGGGATACCATTAGCCAAAATTCTTTGTTGATACTCATAGGTATGTTAGAAAGTGTGAAGTTGCCAAAAGTTTTCAAGTAAGTTTAAAAACCAAAGACCCTTGCCTCTTAGACCTTTGCAGACCAAAGCACCTTTCTACCAATGGGGTTTCAACTTTATAAGTGAAATAGCAGAAAAATCAAGTGGGGGACATCGGTGGATCCTTGTGGCCACATATTATTTCACTAAATGGATTGAAGCAATCTCAACTAAATACACTACCAGTAAAGTAGTTATCAATTTCTTGCTATAAAACATCATTACCAAGTTTTGGGGTGTCTGTTAGATTGATCATGGATAATGGGTTGTGTTTCAAATCTGATGAGTTCAAGAAATTTTGTGAATCTTACGGCATAATGATCTCATACACCTCACCATACCATCCTCAAGGTAATGGTCAAGCTTAGTCAATCAATAAGACTATAGTGAAAATAATCAAAAGAATGCTATAAATAACAAAAGGGTCTAGGATTCCATGTTGAGATTAGCTTTATGGGAAGATGGGATAATTATCAAAAAGACAATTGGTCAGTCTCCTTTTAAATTGTTTTATAAAACTCAAGCTATAATTCCAATGCATAATATTTTTCTAGTGCACAAATTCACCTTAGAGGAGGATTTAGACATCCCTGAACCCACAAAGGAAAGGATGGAAAAATTGGTAGAGTTGGATGATATTAGGACTAAAGTACAAAGGAAGAATGCAAAAATGCAACAACAAATGAAATACCTATTTGATAAGGCCAAAGATAGAAAATTTTAGGTTGATGATATGGTTCACATGTGGAATGCTCGGAGCCAAGATAAAAGAAAACATGGTAATTTTGAAACTCTATGGTTGGGCTCATTTGTTATCACAGGCAAATGTGGAAAAGAATCATACTACTTGCAAAACATGGTGGGTGAAATTATGGAATTGCTAGTGCATGGACAATTTTTGAAGCACTTCTTTACTTAAAAGGAGATTATTTCCATGCGCAATAGATTAGGTTTTTCCAGTTTTGATTTTTGGGTTAATATATCTTAGTTGTTTGTCAAAAAATTTGGTTTGTGTCCCAAAGATTCTTTTTGGATTCTTGAAATGTGTGATAGTCATTCATCCTCAATTGGAGCCACTATTGGAACCTGCAAAACATATATTACAAAATTGTGATTGGCAACTTTCAAAACCCTAAACCTTAAGACAATGCCAATTGAAAATTCATGGTGATTAATCATCATATGATACTTTCCTAGTATAATAGTCAAGTCACTGGTTAAGATTTTTTATTTTTCCTCTCACATTTATCTATCAAAACCCCTTCACCCTTCCTATGTCTTAGAAAAGATCTTGTTCCTCATTTTGATCTTTGCATGTAAAAAAATCTTGTTAAGTTGTTGCCCATCAAAAAGACTAAGTCTCATCAAAGAAATATTTTGTAAGTCCCTTCGAAAAACCAATGAGTAGGGGGTGTTGAGAATAAATGTTGGCAACAACAATGAAGTAAAACTGTGAGAGGGGTGAATCAGTTTTCAACAAATTAGATAATTTAAGCACAATCTCATATCTGATCAATTGCAGCAAGAAAAAAGATAAATACAATAACAGCAACACACATAACACCAAGGTTTTGACATGGAAAATCCTGTTAAGGGATAAACCACAGTAGGAACCTACCCACAATAAGATGATACTATATAGTAGTATGTGAGAATATTACAATGGGGAATGTACATGCATTTAGGCACACTGCCTAGAGCTCACTACTCAAAATATGATAACCCGAAAGGCTACAATCCTTAGGAAATTTTCACTACCTTACAATGATATTCGGACTATAATCTGGTTAAGATGAATTGAAAGAATAGCATCTCCTAATACCTGATGACAGTTCTGGTTAAGCTCATATGTTTGCCCTGCAACACTCCTTGCTCAATCCACCACACCGAAAGATAAATTTTCTTATTCGCTCATACACTACTCTCTAATAATGTAGACACAACACTGATACAAAAATTACATGAATATAACACCTATTTATATAAATCATCAACCTTGACTACAAGGTCAACCAAACCCTCAAAACCTAATTATAAAATTACATCACACAATACATAAATCAACCACCGGGCCAATATAATGCCATAAACAACATATCATGGACCCAAATCAAATCTTCAAACACGCAACACCACTAGAAATCCCAGCAAGATCAACCACAACACGCTATACCACAGAAAATACCGCATAACATGAAGAATACCACCGGACTCATAAGATCTTCAATAATGTGCACAATGATCAATTCAGACCATCAAAACAAAAGAAACACCAACAAGCACGTTAGAGCCATCCGCAATAGCTGCACCAACACCACTTAATCAAATCTTCATCGATCAACACCCTGATACTCATGAACACTCAACAGCAAGAACTTGAACAAGAAATATAACTTGCGGAGCACCAAATTATGAACCATTTGAAATGAATATACACACAAACATCTAAAACACTCTCCCAAATCCACAGCCAAATATATGATCATACCAGAGCACAATGGATCAATCACCAGAATACTGCAACACTAAACACTGAAAACCAATCTCCATACCAGAATCCACAACTCGATCAAATAACCACATAGCATCATGAAACAAATAAATAATTATCTCTAGTTGATTCAGCACATCAACTCACTGCAATCACCGGATCACCAAAATAATTCTCTACAACACCAAAACACAGGAATATGTTGATATCAATGACAACAACATATCCTAGCATCAGCAATTTCCAACAATCTCCCCCTTTGGCATTGATGGCAACATATGAATGTGAAAATTAATCAATGCAAAGGAATAAATCATCACCAACAAACTCCATCATGCACACAAAGCTCCAAAAAATAAGGCAATTTTTCACATGCTTCTCTCCCCCTTTGACAGCAATGTCAAAGACAAAATGCAAATCATGCTTCTCTCCCTCTAAGAAGAACAATCTCTCCTCCTTAGGATAAACTCACAACTGAACATCTGAACCACTCACTGACTACTCTGGCTGACTAGCAGCACCAACTCATCAACCCGGATAAGAACATAAGACTCTAAAGTCCATTGGGTTGATGCATCTCAATGCATCTAGTTCTCATCAGGAGAGGTAGAGACCCCTAACTTGTCTCTCAAATAGACAAATATATCTACAGGCAAAAGTTTAGTAAACATATCTGCAATCTGATCCTTTGTAGATACATACTCCAATTTGACTTTTTCATCACTGACTTTCTCCCTCAAGAAGTGATACTTGATTGATATATGTTTTGTTTTAGAATGCAATACCGGAATCTTTGAAATATTAATAGCACTTGAATTGTCATAGTATATAACAATAGGCTCATCATAAATAACTCTAATGTTCGTCAACATTTTCTTCATCCAAACTACCTGAGTACAATTCCTAGCAACAACAATGTATTCAGCTTCAACAGTAGATAGAGATATAGCATCTTGTTTCTTACTTGCCCATGAAACTAGCGTCTTCCCTAAAAAGAAAGCTCTGCCGATAGTGCTCTTTCGGTCATCAACATCACCTACCCAATCAGCATCAGTATAAGCACATAACATGAAATCACAATTCTTTGGATACCATAAACCATAGTCAATTGTCCCCTTCAAGTATATGAAAATCCTCTTCACAGCAGTAACATAAGTCTCTTTAGGATCAACCTGAAACCTAGCACAAAGACAAACAACATGCATGATGTCTGGTCTAGTTTGAGTTAAGTACAACAATCCACCAACCATAGATCTATACAAAGTTCGATTAACTTATGAGATTCATCACTCTTAGACAACTTGCATCCAGTCACCATAGGAGTTCCAACAAGTTTAGAATCAGCTAACCCAAACTTCTTCAAGAATTTTCTTCACATACTTAGATTGAGAAATGAAAATGTCTTTGTCAGTCTAATCTGCAATCTTAAGAAGAATTTCATCTCACCTATAATAGACATCTCAAATTCCTTTTGCATATCATCAACAAACTTCATACTCAAATCATCATTTCCTCCAAAAATGATATCATCAACAAAACCTTCAACAATCAAAATATCAGTATCAATGGTACCTTTACAAAATCTCAACTTCATCAAATATCTGTCCAGTCTAGCATACTAGGCTCTATGGGCTTTCTTAAGTCCATACAATACTTTCTTCAATTTACATACCATATCTTCTTCATCTGATTATGAAAATCCATCTGGTTGCTCAATGTAGACTTCTTCTTCCAAATCACCATTTAAAATGGCTAACTTAACATCCATCTAATATACCTTGAAATTTTTATAAACAGCAATCCAACATGTTCAATTCTAGTTACCGGAGCAAAGGTCTCCTCATTGTCAATTTCTTCCATCTGAGAACATCCCTTACATACCAACCTTGCTTTGTTTCTAACCACTTCACTAGCTTCATTCAATTTATTTTGGAACACCTAATTAGTGCAAATCACATTCTTGTCTTTAGGTCTTGGAACAAGCTACCATGTATTACTCTTGTCAATCTAATTCAACTCTTCTTCCATTGCTTTTATCCAATTCTCATCTTTACATGCTTCTTCAACATCTTTGCGTTCAATATTTAAAATCAAACATATCTCTTCAGCAACAAGTCTTCTCCTAGTCATTACACCTTTATTCTTATCACCAATAATCTGATTTTTTGAATGATTTAGTCTCCCATACCTTAGAGTCTGCTGATAGTTTTGATTCTCAAGTTCTTGAACTTCTTCACCAGCAGCAGCAATATCCGGATTAACTATCTCTACCAAAGCATTCTGCATTAAGATCTCAGTCTGCACAGGCTTTGAAACAATATCTTGATCATCAAACTCATATCCACGCGCTCTGATCTTCTTTCCATGGCATTCATCAACCTTCACATTTTCAATTTCCACTATCTTCGTCAATCTCTTATTGTAACATCGGTAGGCCTTGCTCTTAGTAGAATTAACCAAGAAGATTCTTTCATCATATCTTGCATCAAACTTCCCAATATCCTCATCTCTTTTGATATAGCATTTGCTTCCAAAAACTCTGAAATATCTTATTGTAGGAACATGACCAAACCACAACTCATAAGGAGACTTACCGGAATCACCTTTTATATGCCCCTGGTTGAATGTGTAAACACCAATGCTAATAGCTTCTCTCCAAAAGGTTTGTGCAATATTTCTTTCAATCAACATAGTCCTAGCAAAATCCAAAATGGTTTTGTTCTTCCTTTCAACAACTCCATTCTACTGAGGGGTTCTAGGAGTAGATAATTGTCTTCTAATTACATTCCTCTCACAAAATGTATCAAACTCACCAAATGTGAATTTTCCTCCTCTGTCATATCTCAGACACTTCAGCTTCAACCCTATCTTAGTCTCCACCTTAGCTTTGAATATATTGAATTTCTATAGTGCTTCTAATTTATCCCTTAGAAAGGTAACCCGCATCCTTTTAGAGTAGTCATCAATCAACAACATGAAATATGTGTCACCTTGCATGCTTCTTATTCTTGTAGGATCACATAAGTCAATATGCACAAGATCCAATAAACCATTAGATGTATATAGCTTACTTTTGAATGAAGTTCTTGTTTGCTTTCCCAACTGACATTTTTTACACACCGGATTAGAAGGCTTTACAATTTTAGGCAAATCTCTAACAGCTTGAGTAGAACTTATCCTTATCATGTAGTCAAAATTAACATTCCACATCCTTTTATGCCAAAGCCAACTTTTATCAATCTAAGCAATCAAACAGATTTTCTCACTGGCATTCAAGTGAAAGATATTACCTTTAGTCTTAGTCCCTTATGAAATCTCTATTTCGAAGGCATTCATAATCTTGCATTTACCACTCTTGAAATGTAAATCATATCCCTTGTCAACAATCTATCCAACACTTACAGATTATGCTTCAGACCTTCAACATATAAGACATCATCAATATTATGCTTACCATTGAAAGAAATAGAACCTCTACCACAAATCACACAAGCTTTATCATCTCCAAATCTCACTATACCACCATCATACCTCTCCATATTCACAAATTTTCTTTTATCACCTGTCAGATGATGTGAACAACCATTGTCAATTACCCATTCATCTTTCTCTTCAATCTTAGCAGCCAAAGATTTCTCCTCAACAATGCAACTTGTAGAATCCACTGGTACCGAATCATCTTCCTTGATAGCAATAAATACAAATTCTTATTATGAATTAGCATTCTCAAACTCTTCACCAGTCACACTTTCATCAACAGCATAATAACATCTCTTCTGATATTTGTGCTTCTGATTAGGCTTATAGGTCTTATAATACTTATCATGCTTTTCATATCTATCATTCTTATCAAACCTATCATATTTATCATGTTTATCATATCTAAACATTTTCTAAGGACACCTAGAATCAAAATGTCCTATCTTATTACAAGAGAAACATTTCAAAGGTACGTTTCCATCATAGTTACCAGCTCCTGTAGGCAATACCTGAGCAATAAGTGCTTCAAGCTCATCCAACTCCCTTTCCTATTATTCCATCTCTCTCATCTCTCTCTCATATCTAGAAACCCTAGATGAACTTTCTCTTGAATCATACTTTTGCTTCCCAGATACAGAGGTTTTAAATGCAGTCTCAAATTTACCATGTGATTCTCCAAATTCACTCAATTCAAATGCAACAAGTTTACCAACCAATGTGTCTCTTGTCACAGTAGTCACACTTTGGATCTCATCAATAGGAGCTACTTTAAGCTTGTAAGTAGGAGGCAAGGATCTCAACACCTTAGCAACAATCTCATATTCTTCAAGAGTTCCACTGACACATCTGATGTTCATAACAAGTTTATTCACTTTAGCGATAAAGGATGTTATGTTCTCATCTTCTCTCATCTTCAATGTTTCATACTTCGCTTTCAAACTCTACAACATAGAAACGTTAACGTGTGCATCTCCTTCATACAAGATCTCTAACTTTTTCCAGAGCTCATGTGCAGTCTGCAGACCCATCACATTAGTCGTCTTTGAATTGGTCAAGGCACTCAACAATTCTTCCTTAGCTCTTATGTTATGTTCAGCATCCTTGATCTCATTAGCAGTAACCAGACCATTCTGAGGAACATTGTAGACATTCTTTGTAATCTTCCAATAATCATCTCCAAGACACTTCAAGTGAAATTCCATCTGGTCCTTCCATACAGTATAATTGCTTCCATCAAATCTCAAACTCTCATTCTTGAACACATATGTTTCCATCCTAGATCTCCTCAAGCGATCAAGATTCTTTTGGAGGATCTATCCCTGATACTGATTGTTGGCAACAACAATGAAGGAAAACTGAGAGGGGGTCGAATCAGTTTTCACCGAATTAGATAATTTAAGCACAATCTCATATATGATCAACTGTAGTAAGAACAAAGATAAATACAATAACAGCAACACACATAAAAATAAGATTTTGACATGGAAAAACCGATTAAGGGAAAAACCATAGTGGGAACCTACCCACAATAAGATGATAATTTGCAATAGTATGTGAAAATATTGCAATGGGGAATACACATGCATTCAGGCACACTACCTAGAGCTCACTACTCAAAATATGATAACCCGGAAGGTTACAACCCTCAGGGAAGGTTCACTACCTTACAATGATATTCAGACTATAATTCGGTTAAGATGAACTAAAAGAATAACATCTCCTAATTCTTGTTGACAGTTTCGGTTAGGCTCATTTGTCTACCCTACAACACTCCCTGCTCAATACACCACACCGAAAGATGAATTCGCTTATTCGCTCATACACCACTCTTTGATAAAGCAAACACAACACCAATACCCAAATTACATGAATATAACACCTATTTATACAAATCATCAACCTTGACTACAAGGTAGGCCAAATCCTCAACACCTAATTATAAAATTACATCACACGATACATAAATCAACCACCAGACCAATATAATGCCATAGACATTATAGCATGGAGCCAAATCAAATCCTCGAACATGCAACACCACTAAAAACCCACCAAGATCAACTGCAACACGCTATACCACTGAAAATACCGCATAACACAAAGAATATCACCAGACCCATAAGATCTTCAATAACATGCACAATGAACAATGTGGACCATCAAAACAAATAGGACACGATTAAGAAACACCAACAAGCACATTAGAACCATCTGCAATAGCTACACCAACACCACTTAATCAAATCTTCATTAATCAGCACACTAATCCTTAAGAACACTCAACAACAGCAACTCGAACAATAATGATAACTTGTGGAGCACCAAATCACGAACCATCTAAAATAAAGATACACACGAACATCTAAAACACTCTCCCAAATCCACAACCAAAGATATGATCATACTATATCACAACGGATCAATCACCAGGACACTACAACACTGAACACAGAAAACCAATCTCCATACTAGAATCCACAACTCGATCAAATCACCACATAGCATCATGAAACTGTTGGCATTTGCATGAAGATTGCATTAATGATATGTTATGTTGTCATTGATGTCAATTAACCGGTAATGATATTGTTGATATTGTTGTAACATTGTCACTGCAATCACCGGATCACCAAAATAATTATCTGCATCACCAAATCACAAGAATATGTTGACTATATCCCTAAGTATTCACAAAAAGGAAAGACCAACTCCAAAGCCCTCAAAAAAAACTTGAGCTCGGAATGGCCATAAAGTTTTTCTTGTAAACATTAAACCTTAAGAAACCTCATCAGGTTTCAAAATTATTATCAGAGTTTAAAGCTACGAAAACGAAAGCATAGCAGAATTTTTATGAAAGTTTTGTTTTAGCAGAGAAATTTAAAAACCATCTAAAGGCTCTGAAACAACCTCAAAATGAAAAAAACCCCAACTTAAAACACCTATCTGGTTAGGAATCTTCTACTGGCATTGATGGAGGCTTTGGAACTCGGCCTCTTCCAACGCCTCTACTCGGAGGACGACCCCTACCCCGACCAGAATTGCGACCCGAGCCTCTGCAACCACCTTGCCCGCTCTGTTCTACCTGGGGTTCCTCCACTTCTATTTTTGAAGGTAAGACACCATTAAGTCTAGCAAATTCTAGAAGCTCTTCCTCCCTGCCCAAATCTTTCGGATTTTCCCCCAGAAAACGCTATTTCAGAAATCTAAGACCCATGCCTGCAAATGATCTGTGCTTTTGAAGGTCCTTGCCAGTAACATCGAGCAGAAAAGGGTAGTACTTTATTAGCTCACTAGGAACGTTGAAGAGAATTCTCTCGCTCAGCCAAGGGGCCCCAGAATCATGTTGCGCCTTGTTGAAAATCTCTTGCAATTCGAGCAAGATGTCACTAGGAAATAGCCTTTTGGCGAAGGTCCAGACTACTTGTTTGTCAAGCTTTAGGTCCATGAGGGAAGCGACAAACCGAGATGAGATGCTGGTATTGTCGCGCGGATATTCTTCCCTGCTAATATGCCCATTGCCAAGGATGAATTTAACGGCCAACATAACTGTTGGCTCGGGAAATAGAAGGAGCCTCTTCAATCCCCATATCTTTTCGAACCTTGGTTTCTACCACAATTATAGTGTATGTTTCTACCTTGGTTTCAGATTTTCGTTTACGGCTTGTATATCATTGTTACATGTATTGTTGCTCTAAATCATAACGATGTTCAACTTTAGTCCCTTCAGATATAAGAACCTATGTTTTGGCTATTTAAACTTGCAGAATCAAATAACCCTTCGGGAAGTCAAGCCTAGAAGATTAGAAACCCATGAAAACATACAATGTCACAAAAATAAAAGGTTATTGAAAACTCAGAAGACATTTACTTAAATATTAGATTATATCTGTGTTGCATATCCTTCTATGGGCAATTGCTGTGATACCATTTGAAAATCCAAACATAAACAGTAGTGAGACCTGACAACACAAGACAGCAATATCACGTACACTAAGAAATTAGTAAAAAAGATCAACGCAAGACGAGATCGCTATCGATAACCTGCATCGTATTATCAAGACAATTATAATTAAATAATCTTCGAGGTCAAGATTCTAATTTGAAGTAAACCTATAACCCATCACAAATTATCTAATATACAAGAATGTTTAAGAGAAAAAAGATAAGGTACTAAGAGAAATTGGATTCACCATCTCTTTACTTTTAGGCACTAAATGATGAATAATGATAACCCTATAGGATTGGTTCTTATGTCTGAATATCCATGAGGAATAATCACAAAATTTAGTTGATTCTTATCAGGTGAAGTGTAAAACATTGGTAGAAAACATAAGACCATAAAACAAGAAAAGCACAGACTAAAGACTAAACTACATGTAAAAGACACGAGTAAAATCCCACTAACTTTGCATCACCACCAATATTCTAATTTTCCACTTGAAAAAAAAAAACTTACGCAAGGAAAGTGTTTATTTAACTCAAGGATTGTGCTTGCATGGTTGAGCATACGAGGCATTACAAGAGGGGCATGTTTCAGTGATGGAGAAAATGAATTTCAAGCCACCTACCAGGTTTCTTTACTAGTTAGTCAACCCAACCTAATGATGTGGGAAAACAAAAATGGATGAGAGCATATGCAAGTTTGTGAAGGATTTTGGTCCAACAAATAACCACGGACCTGGCAGTTTGGACAAAGAATTGATTTCAAATCACAAAAATTTCTTTGGAGAATAACTTTGTTCAAATTTTCTAGACTTTTATTCAGTGGCTTCTTCCTAACCTCATATGACAACGTTTTTAGCAACTAGTTTACCACAGAGACTGTAGAAATCAGATCCAGAGAAGTTCTCATTTCAGTCATGCTCATGACCCATGGAACTTGAATTGTGAAATCATGTTTGAGAACATCTTCTACCTTCCAAACATTCTCCAGGCACTGTGAGTAAGAATATAAAAAGTATGGTTATTTAATATAGAGCTGCACGTAGCAAGCAATAATTGGGAATGCAGGAATGCAATAGGAGTGAATAGAGAAATGTGATGCACGGACCAAGGTGGCCCTAGAACTGTCTCCTAACAAAATAATTTGTCAAAGACACTCAAACCTGTCAAATAGAACAAGAAAAGATAAAGAAAAAAATATTACCTCAATTCAAAACTACAAAATGACCAAAATTTTCAGGGAATGCTGCATTACGAATTCAAACTAGAGAAAATAAAGCCAATTTACAGAAATGCGAAGGAATTCTGTGAACTCGCATCACTTGGTTCTGCAGCTACCACATAAGAACAATGATATACTTTATAGAACTCACTCTCAAAACATTGATCATTCTCCCATCAACAAAATATGATAAGTTAATGATTTTTTTATTCATCCTGAAGACTGTAATTAGGTTCCACAGCAAAGTTATGTAAAACAAAAGCTAGACCAGATAATTTCTAATCAATAAACCAGATAAAAAGATAAAGAGACCATTGGGAGTAGTTAGATTTGCATATTTTGATTAAAAAAATTCATGGAATTGAATAATCTCATTTGTACATTTGATTTTCTTCTACTCTCCAGCACTAGCAAATGGGTACTTTCCAGTATAAACAAAATCGAATTAATTTAACTTCCAGTTCTCCCTGCCTGATGCATTATTCTCTTGGAGCTTACATAAGAACAAAGCCTTATGTTTTGTAGTCTGGATTGTCTCTCAAACCAAGTTTAGAAATAACAAAGCAGTAAGAATCCCAATCAGTGCGTCGAAGATATTTAAGCAGTTTCTTTCGTCTTTGAATCATTTCATTAAGTCCCTTCCGAGAATGCTTATCCTGGTTTAACCAAAATACAAAAGGAAGACATACATGTTAGTATATGAAAAAAATCTTTGTCGAAAAACAATGGAAATAAAAAAATCCAAAGCACAACTGTAGCACACTATGAAATATTTGTGAGCAATTAAAATAGAATGAAGCTGCCTCCTCGCAATAATCCCCCAGAACAAATATGTTTATTCCATCAAGTACTATCAAACACCCACAATACAATAACTACAGAATCCTTTCAAGAAATAGTCCATTGTATGTTCAGTTAAATGTTCAAGCCAACTTTCAAAACACTCTATAGGTGTTCAGTTAAATGTTCAAGCCAACTTTCGAAACTCTTTATAGGTACAAGCTAAGTCACAGAATACGGCGATTTTCATGGGTGAGGTTCGAATTTAATCGAATTTCAAACTTTTATAAAAAAATCGTTTAAATTCGTCCATAAATTCGGCAACTGCTGGGTCGCGGGTGTCTGCAGAAACGTTCGTGTAAAATTCGTATGGCAGAAACGTTAGCATTTTTTAGGGTATATATGTCGAGGTTTTGATGGATTTCTCAGAGGTTTGAAGGTCGCCGAATACTCCCTGATCAGCCATGTCTGTCCGTTTTGAGGGTTTTTTGCTCTTTTTGTTTGTCGCGTGACTGAAGGTATATGT
Source organism: Cryptomeria japonica (assembly GCF_030272615.1). Taxonomy (NCBI): domain Eukaryota; kingdom Viridiplantae; phylum Streptophyta; class Pinopsida; order Cupressales; family Cupressaceae; genus Cryptomeria; species Cryptomeria japonica. Next base: position 347,985,945 of record NC_081410.1, read on the forward strand.
TCGTGCCCGGCATTGAAGCTATTTTTTCGTGCTTTGTGAGTGTGAACCCCTGCCCCGTCACCGCTGTTTCCCACGCAGTACCGCCATCGAAGCTCTTTGTCCCTCGCAGACTTGACTGGTAATGCTTTCAACACAAGAAGGCATATTAAAAAATTTACTTTTGTGATTTTGGTTCTTAAGATTTCATATTAAATGTATGTCACTTTTTTTTTTTTTTTTTTGATCGATAAGAGGCCAAGGCCAAGAATTTTATTAATTATTTTGAAGTTTACATTACTCCACTCGTGCAGGCGCTGGTAGGAAAGAGTGGAGGCGAGAAAAACTCCGGCCTTGCCCGGGACCACAGTCCAGCTAGTCCTGACTTAATATACAATAATTCCAGATTTTAATACATCAACACCCCGGGCCAAGGTGATCAGGAGGGGGTGTTTCTATTTTACCCCTCCCTTACAAGCCCTAATTTACAAGTTTCAAAAATCATTTGTCCCTTAACTTCCACCTGCATGGCTCTGAAGTTGTCTTTGGTAGTATAAGTATCCCTTAATTGCTTGGGGTATACCTGTTTGGCCTGCATGGTTAGTTACTCAAACACTAGGCAGATTTGTTAGTATCGATCAGTCCATTATCATAAATGAAATTTTATTTGTAGAGCTAGAGAGATACCTTAATAAACTATCCTGTGAAACCTGTCCTCACAAATCGTTAATAAGAGATATAAAACTTAAAACTGAGTCGGGTTTCCAAATTCGTTTATCTTAGGCCCAATCATGATCAACCCAAAACCCAACCAAATAAGGAGTCTCCAACTTACCAATTCTTGTTAATGCTCTTGGATGCGATCCTTGAGAAGGATGAGATCCAGGCTACAATAACAAGAGTAGGTAAATGGGATTCGGTCAGTCCCACCTCCCTTTCCTTATAAATTTATAAATTTATAGCAGAGAGGATGACGGAGTATGATTATGCCTGGCTGGATATAAATTTCTGTCCAGACCCTGAATTTTGCATGTTAGCCATCTTTAAACCATAGTCTTAAGATATGACAGGCGGATAGCAAAATATAGAACTTCAGCAAGTGGCACTAGAGTTACTATCATTGATTTGTATTCTAAAATATATACCATCAGTGTAAGTAAATATCAGTTAATGCATGCGTTCAGATGCTTGCTAATATCTAAAGTAAAATTCGAATTACTGGGTATCCAAAACAGAATGCTAAAATATGTCTACATAAACATTTGTTTTTAGGATTCGATACATTACTATTTTACTCCAATCACTGTTAACTATAGATAAAACCCTATTTACTAGATTTAGTAATCTACTTTGAATTACCAGTATGATCAAACAATTAGTGGCGAGAATATCTCTTGCAAAAAAGACATTGTTTTGCTATCAAGAGTTATACCCTATTAAAACTGTAGGTAAGAAAATAAGATTGTGAGGTGGGAGAGGAATGAAGTATGCATCGGGGACTCAATATTTAGAAGAAGGTCGGAGCAAGAAAAAATGGACATGAACAATTTTACCTTACTTTATGTAAAAATAGTTATATAGGTTAATGCTTATAAATATTCTTGAAAGATAACAGAGAATATATATATGTATATATATATATATATGAATATGTATATGTATATATATATATATATATATGAATATATATGTATATATGTATATATATATATATATGAATATTTGTAGAACAAAATTGTACTCATGAAGGGCCTGGGATGACTATTGGTAACTGAGACCATAGTTTTAAAACTCGCGGACTCGCCTCGGACTCTCCACGGACTCGCGAGTCCTTTGGCGCCGCGAGTCGACTCGCCTAGGACTCGCGAGGTGAGTCCAAGCGAGTCCCTGCGAAAGACTCGCGAGTCTTTCGCTCAGACTCGCGCGAGTCTTTCGCTCGGACTCGCCAGTCTTTCACAGGGACTCGCGGGCCCAGAAAAACGCACCCGTAAGGGTTAAAAACATATTTTTTTAAAATTTTGACTTCATTTTGGTTTTTTTTTGGCTGGAGCAGGTTAGAAGGGTTTGGAGGAGTAGAGGGAAGAAGGAAAAATCAGCAAGAGAGATCTAGGTAAGGATTTTTCTCTTTCTTTTTTTTTTTCATTTGAATCATTTCATTGTTTTGAAACTGAAAAAAATCTTGAAAAACAAGGGGATATGCTGCCAAATTTTTTTCTATTTTCTTTCCTAAGTTATTTCCTCTTTTTTTTTTCTTGTTTTTGAATGCTATTTTTCCCAAATGATTCATTGTCATTTTTTTGTTGATTTTCCATAAAACCCTGCTGATTTTTTTTTTATGTTAAATCAGCAATGGCAAGTTCAACTCCAAGGACAACCCCAAGGTCAGGAAGACAAAGAGATAAAGCTTGGAAATATGGGATTGCAGGAAGCAAAAAGGGGGAGGTCACTTGCACCGAATGCACAAAATGGATGACTGGTCGAATCAATAGATTAAAATACCACCTTGCACAAATACCTGGATATGGTGTGGAGGCATGCCCCAAATCAACTCCTGAAATTATTAGAGAGATGAAGGCCATTCTTGCTGAGAATGATATGCATAAGGAAGAAAGGCAAAAAACAAGAGAAGCCATGGCAGCTGCAATGAATCCCACATTGTCCACTTCGGGTCCCATTGGTCACAGTCGGGGTCGTCAATCACTTTCATCTTTTGGTGACAATGAGGGTGAGGCTAGTGGCACTCCTGTTAGATCAGACCCTAATTTTTTTGTACCACGCAATGTTCCAGGTGCACAACCTTCACTTGAAGGTACAGGATGGAATAGAGAGAAGCATGAACAAGCACGGATAGCAACTTCAAACTTTTGGTTTTACAATAATCTATCTTTCAATGCAGCAAACAATGTGTATTGGGAAAGTTTTGTTAATGCATGTACAGTGGCGGGTAAGGGGTTTAAGGCCCCAACAGGTCATGACTTCAGTGGGCCATTGCTAGAGAAAGCTGTGAAAAATACAGAAGGTGTGGTTGATGATCAGAAAAGGTATTGGAAGAGAAAAGGATGCAGCATTTTATCTGATGGATGGACAGATGGACGGAATAGGACTCTTCTCAACTTCTTGGTGGCTTCAAATGGTGCAATGGTATTCATAAAATCTGTTGATGCCTCAAATGAAATAAAAAATGCAGAGACTTTGTGTAATCTGTTGGATGGTGTGGTTCGGGAAGTTGGAGTTGAGAATGTTGTCCAAATCATCACGGACAACGCAGCTGCATATGTATCTGCAGGTAGAATGCTTATGCAGAGGCATCCTTCGATTACATGGAGTCCTTGTGCTGCACATTGCTTGGACTTGGTGCTAGAGGACATTGGGAAGATTGGATGGGTGAAGAAGGTGGTTGAAGATGCAAAAAGTGTCACCAAATTCATCTACAACCATACTTGGGTGCTTGTTTTGATGAGAAAACACACAAATGGCAAGGACCTTGTGCGACCTGGAGTGACACGATTTGCTAGCCACTTCATCACTTTGCAGAGCATTCTTAGTGCCATTCCTCATCTTAAGCAGATGTTTGTGTCAGATGCTTGGTTGGGGTCTGCATACTCCAAAAGACCTGAAGCAGAGAAGATTGTGAGCATTGTTTTTGATGAAGGGTTCAATAAAAGTGGAGAGGAGTTGACTGCGGTAAGTAACAAACACAAAAGTAAAGTTTATACAATCTTGTCTATTTGCTGATTTTATTTTTTAGGGGTTGATTTTGTACTAATTTAAAATTTGTTTTAATTTTTTTAGGTGACAGAACCTTTGGTGAGGGTTCTTCGTATGGTGGATGGAGAGGGCATGCCAATGGGTTTCATTTATGAGGCCATGGATAGGGCCAAAGAGGCCATTTCACATTACTATCGTGGAAATGCAAGAAAATGTGAAATCTTTTGGCGCATCATTGATCGTAGGTGGACAAACCAACTCCACCAACCGATACATGCCTTCGCCTACTTTTTGAACCCGAAATTCTACTTCTCTGATTCATTTAGGGCTGATGAGGAGGTCATGGCAGGTGTTATTACATGCATTGATAAGATGACACCTGATCCTGAGTTGAGAGACAAGGTTCTTGATGAGTTGGAGGTGAGATTTGACATTTACAATTGCTCTATCTTTATTTATGAATTCGGAAATGTTCATTATTGAATTTGAGTTTGACACTTTGACTATCTAGTATCTATTTCTGAATTTGGAAATGTTCATTGTTCAAGATCTACAAAAGTGCAGAGGGGAGACTCTTCTCATCACAACTAGCAATTGATAGGAGAGGAAAACAACAACCAGGTAAAAAATTTAGTAACTTAGTTCAATAGTGCAAGAAAAAACCTACAAACTTGATTCTTACATTTTTTTCTCAATTCTAATATTTCTAAATGTTTTTTGTAGATTTATGGTGGGAGAATTATGGTGCCGGCACGCCTAATCTTCAAAAGATAGCTATCCGTGTTTTGTCTCAGCCATGCAGTGCTTCTGCGTGTGAACGAAATTGGAGTGTCTTTGAAAGCATTCACACAAAGAAGAGAAATAGATTGTCACAAAAGCGGCTCAATGATCTAGTATTTGTTCGATACAACCTTCGCCTTCGAGTTAGACAGGTGGAGGGTGTTTCACATGAGGCCATTGACTTGGATGAAATTGATCCATATGGTGATTGGACCATGAATGAACAAAATGATGGTGATGATGTCCTCCTTACCGAAGAAGAAATTGCAGAAATAGAGAGAGGAGCAGCACAAGATGCAGAAGGAGCAAGATTGGATGAAGATGAGGACGAAGATGAGGACGAAGATGAGGATGATGATGAGGACTTTGACTTTGAAGAAGAATAATCTCACCATTTAGATACCACAACACCCACTGCTACTACTTCTAGCTCAAGGCCTGAAAAATTGAGCTATATTAGGAAAAATACAAAGAGGAAGATGTAGTCTTCTCTTTGGTTTGTTCATTCACATTGCTGTTTTTCACATTTGTAGTTGGACTTGGACATATCATTATATGTAATTTTGTGAACATTTATATACTTATGCTGCCATTATAGTATTATACATTTTAGAGTTGAAACTTGAAACTTGAATATGCTGCCATGAATGATGAAATTTCAAATATTGCGTGTTTGTACTTTGTAGATCATATGACATGTGTAATGTTTCAATTATGGCACTTATGTTCTCTAAATGCATTAATTTCTTTATGTTTTTTTTGTAAAACTACGGTTTTTTTTTTTTGCCGAGTCTTTGCCGAGTCTTTCGCGAGTCTTTCACGAGTCCGAGTCCGAGTCCAAAATTTTGGTTTGCCGAGTCCGAGGCGAGTCCGAGATTTTCAACTATGACTGAGACTACCAATAAAAGGAGATGTATTAGAGTGAAAACCCTTATAATCGAAGCCTCAAAGCTTAATTAACACTTCCCCCCATATTTATGCCTGAAGCATGAGAAAGACCCAGGAAAGCAGATTTCTTCAAGGAAAACAAAGATTGAAAGATCCACACTATACCTTTATATAATCATAATCACATATCTATATATTACTTATGGAAATATAGCTTCATGTCTTCATGAATCAAAAAACAGCAAAGAGGCAAAACCATCTCAAGTCCATCGGGAAAGTATTGAAAGATCATCTATGCAGCATTCCTATTCAAAAGATTAAAAGGTTGTAAAGCGTATTGCTTCTAAGTATTCTATAACTGCTAAAACAAAAAGGATTATTTCTAATAACGTAACCTCGCCCTCGAAGAATGCCATTTCACAAGGCCTTCATCCTTTCTTGCTCAGCTTGTGGGGGGGGGGGGTGAGCCCAGAGCTCTCTGGTGCATCGGCTGAAAGGACAACAGGGGAACGAGGGAGAGGCATATGATCAGGGATGATCGTGATATTCTCCGCCTCCAGATAATTCTGCAGCCACATCTCACGTGGCGGTTTCTTAACTTGGAGAATCCAAGAGAGAAATAGGATATTCCTGCTTCTGATAGAGCGCAGAGCTTCGAAAGCCACCGGGTCTTCAATCACCAAAATAGGGGAGCGAGGAACTGGGATATTCTTTCTGATAAGGATATCATAGTCCCGTGGTTTGGGAGCTGTGAGTTCTTCATCTATATTGACCATAACCCGTTCTAATTCACCGAGAATGTCTTTAATGAAGACCTTCTTGCATAATTTCACCATTGTGTCCCTATCCTTCTCAAAATGCATTGCCAGGGCTAAAAACATGGCTGCAATATCCGAGTTTGCTCTGGTTCGGTCCTCGTTCATTATGAAATCCTTCCCTAGAAATTTCATTACCGCTCCAACGATCAAAGGGTTCTGTTGGACAAGAATACCTCTCAGCCTCTCGTCCTTAATCTCACCAACGAAGGCCATCTGACGTTTCAGCCCCAAAAGCCTGAGCGTCATATTCATTGTAGCTTAACAGAAAGAAAACTCAGCATTCTAAAATAGGACTCGCACTCTTAAAGCTGCATAATGAGCAACTACTAAAGAGTAAATACAAAGCATGGAGTGCAAATTTCAAGGCGCAAGATCATTATTACTAACGCCTACAGCCATCAAGCGAAGGGTACCTCAACTGTCCCATCACTGCAGGGACATAAACTCGACTCTGCAAAGAGCTGCCAAAAGGCCTTGATCGAGAAAGGAAGCTAACGTATGATGTCCGGCAATAATATTTCATACGGCAACTGAAGCTCTCCAGCTATAGGGGTTCGGGAGATGAAAAATATTGAGGTAAATAACTAGGTAGGCTTAAGTCTTAGAGGAAGGCCACCTTTACATCAATAATATTAGCTTTATATCCATGCCGCATACTTAGATAAAATATGAAATCATGTTTCTAAACCTAAACTTATTGATGTATGGTTTAGTCTCCTGCTAGTCCTCAAGCTTATCTAGACAGGGCAGCAGGACAATATAAGGCTACATTTAGGTGTAGCCAAGTATGAAGGGGAAAATGAGGTCAGATAAATCACAAAGTATCTGTATGAATCTTTAAAACCTATCTGAATGAAGGTGAGAGGTAAGAGGAGATATTCCTAGAAGGTTAAATAAATAATTGAATATCTAAACAAAAGCTCTGAGAATATATGGATAAGCAGCTTAGAGGATTTGAGCAAATAGAAATGAATCTCAATCTAAAGATAAGCCTGCAAGGATCCGAACTTGCCCAGATATATATATGCTTGAAAGTATATGTATATATATATAAATCTATATCTAAATAAATATGTATATATATATATGTGAATAGATATATATATATATATTTATGTATATATGTAAATATATATATATATATATATAAATATATCTATCTCAAGGATATATGTATATACATACGTTCATACATACATACATCCATACATACCTACATATGATTGTATATATATATATGTGTGTGTGTGTGTATGTCTGTATATGTGTATGTATGTATGAATGTATGTATGTGTTTGTGTATGTGTATATATACACACACACACATATATATCCATCCAAATATATTTACACCCATAAATATACATACACCCATATATATATATTAGAGAAAGTTTGAGATCGCACCAAATCTCCTTAAAACATTTTAAAACACTTACTACTTTGGGAAAGTCTATTTTAGCAGGCTCTTCATAGGCAGACACTGAAGACTGAACGTTCCTGAAGAATTGTCTAAATCCGGAAAGTTTGAAGAGGCACGCCACTAATCAAAAAAATGGCTAAGTATGGATGCCCATCCCAGAAGTGGAAAACTTGAAAAGTTAGAAGTCTGGCATGACAAAGCACTTCAATTTCACACATGACATCCCAATATGGCGGTTGAGCAACATTTTGATTAAGTCTGAAAGGCAATCAAAGGGAAAAATCCATCATTCCTTGGACATGAGGAAATGGCACTCGGTCCAAGTATGGGCGCCAAATAGGAAGAGTCAAGGAAAGGGTGAAGAAATCAAAATTCCACCATGTTGATGTTTTTGTTTTTTATGCACATGCGAACACGGAATAAAATACAAAGATATCTTATCCTCTCTTGAACAAAGCCTCTCATATGCTATGCTTCGCAATCAAATGAGACAACTCCAAGGTTACGAAATGTCAGGTCTTGACGTGTGGATAAGTTCAATAGTTTGATGTGATAATGCTGGAATCACAAGGGGACTTACGTTGTACATGAATGCTCAATCTTATCATGGATTAGGATTTAGCAATGAAGCTCTGGAATTAAGACTTACTAAAGAATGGGCAAAAGGAATAGGGTTCAGGAAATCTATTCTAAGCCTAGGAATGTAGGAAATGATGAACAAATTTAGTGGAATCGAACTAGGCAAGGTCTCACAAACAGGTTTTGACACGAGCTTAGTGCAATCATCTATGGTATACTTATTGATTTTCAAACTATTACCATCAAACGTTGACACCATCCAAGTTGACGCTTGTCAAGGGATGCATAATAATTGAAGTTAAGCTTACTCAAATTTCCAATTGACCACACAAGGCGCACTTACCAACGGCAAGAGGCTAGTGGTATGGATTAAGGATTCCACACAAATATATTCAACAAATCTTCCACTCAATCTAACAAACATGAAAACAAATTCTAATCTAACTTGGAGGAATTGAGAACCATGAATGCAAAACAACATTTGAAGAGCAAAATCACCAACAAATTGAACAATGATTTGGATTCAAATAGTGCAGCATATACCAACAATTCAACAAAAACTCTCGCTTACAAATGAGAGACAATGAGGTATCTAAGTATCTAATCATTAAATTCTTATTGCAAATCATTTATTAATTGTTTTTTTTATTTTTTAAATAATCATTAACACTTGATCAAAAACAATTAAATGAGGCTCATTTATTAAAATATTTTAAAATTTAGATCAAAATTGACCCTTGGGAGGAAAATCGCCCCATGTTGGGATAAAAATCCCAATGAAAACTTATTAAAAATCATTAAAATGGGGATAGCATTCCGGACTCAAAAATCTTCAATTTGCACTTGTCTGTACTAAAATCCACAAAAAACCGTCATGAAAAGCTCTGGTGGAAAATCGATAGTCATCAAGAATCCTCACTTAAGTCATCCACAACTTCATCCACACTCCCTAGGGGAAATTCGAAGGTAGTTGGGAAAATTCCCAACACTTAGGCAAAATTTAATCATCCTGGTGGAAAATCAACCCTAGTATGGATTCTCAATGGTGGAAAAATGGGGCACGTCTGGATTCCAAGGGAAATCCATGTCCAGTCTGGATTTTAAGTGGGGGAAAATCATGGGTAGTCAGGAATATGAGGGGAAAAGCACCTCTAGTGTGGAATTTTGACCTTTTGACCCTTAGAATATGGGATTTCATCCAGAATATGATGATTTTTCCACTCAAAACCAAAAATTTGAGCGAAAACAAGGAAACCTATTGGGATAAAGTGCAAAATCGACTTGAATAACTTCCTAGGAGCAAGAAAACAACTCCTAAAGGTCCTGAAACACCTTGGCACTCAAAAATCACCAACGTGGACGTTCACAAACACACTAACGCTCAAATGTCAACGCAACACTTAGCAAGAATAAATCAAAACCCTCAGGCAACCCCTAGACTTAGGCAAAACTTAGGATCACTCTAACATTTTGACATTTTAAACACGCGATCCTATTCAAAATTCAAAAACCCTCTCATCGACAAAGGCAAACACTAGGAAATTAGGCAAAACTTCTACTCTAAAAAGCGAAAAAGTGGGGGTCCCCATTTGCAATGGGGCGATGTGTGAAGACATCACAACACACAATCAATTGAAAATGGCACCCATGTCCAAGGTAGGGCGCCAAATCCAAGTCTCCATGGAAAATCTAAAAAACTTGAAATTCCATCACCATAAGCATTTAGCACCCAAAGTCCTGGAAGGGTGCTAGGAGAGAGGGGTTAAGGAAAACTCCAAAATCACGAAATTCCATGGCCAAGTGGAATTAGCGCCCAGGAAAGGTCAAGGGCGCTAAAAAGGGTATGCCATGGAAAAGGTTAAATTGGAAATTCCTTGCCTAAAGTGAATTTGGTGCCCAAGGAAGATCAAGGGCGCCAAAACAAGGATGGCGTGGAAAATATTAAAATGATGAAATTCCTCCTTGACAGTGAAATGGTGCCCAAATATCAAGAGGAGCGCCAAAATAACTAAGGCAAGGAAAAATGAAAAATGGTGAAATTCTTTCATCAAGTGAGTTTAGCGCCCAAGTGCCAAGTTTGGCGCCAAAAGGAGGTTGCTATGGAAAATGTTCGAAAATCAAAATTCCTCCTCCAAGGAGAAACAGCGCCCAAGGTAGGAGTCTGGTGCCGAAATGAACTTATCAAGGAAAAGTGTGAAAGATAGAAATTTCCTTCATGACCAATATTCCACGCCCAAGTCAAGAAGGTGAAAATTTTCCAAGGCAAAGAGCAAATTGAAGGGAAAGGATGAAAAGAGAAAGCAAAAATTCCCTTTGGTAAAAATTTTTAAAACTCCATTTTAAGGCATCAGAATTCATCAAAATTTCAATGTTTTTTCAGATTTGGATTCGTGAGATAATTCTCTCTCTCCTGGACCCTCGAACTCAAATTTGGAAATAATTCCTAAAAAATAGAAGATGTGAAAACTTGGTCAAAAAAGCTCCCTGCGGACATGGTGAATTCAAAGAGCATAAAAATTCCTTCCTCAAGGAACAAATTTCTAGAATTTCTTCTCCAGTTCCAAAATGTGCCCAAGGTTGGAACCAAGACGTAAAAATAAGGTTCAGGAAGAAAGGTTCAAAATTCAAAAAATTCCTTCCTCAAGGAAGAATTGTACCCAAGAAAAAGAATTCCACGAAAGGTGAAAATTTGGCTAAGTGATGGAAATTCCTTCCTTCACGACAAAATTCTTGGAAAAGGTGAAAATTTGGCGTTGTGTTGGAAATTCCTTCCTTCAAGATAGAATTCCAAGAAAGGTGAAAATTTGGCTAAGTGATGGAAATTCCTTCCTTTGGGACAAAATTCCAGGAAAGGTGAAAAATTGACTAAGTGTTGGAAATTCCTTCCTTCAAGATGGAATTCCAAGCAAGGAAGAAATCACACCCAAGGATGAATTGAAGATAAAATTCCTAAGGCAAGGAAGGAATCAAGGATATGAATTGAACAAGAAATTTCCCCCCAAGAAAAAATTTGAAAAATCCATTTTCGGGCATAAAAAATCATCCGAATTTCAAAAGGATGATAGATTTGGATATGTGAGAGAATTTCCTCTCTCCTGGATCCTGGAACCCTAATTTGAAAATTTTCCTAAAAAATAGGAAATGTGCAGAATTGATAAAAAATCTTCTCCAAGGCAAAGAAAATTCAAAATCTCAAGAAAATTCTTCCCAGATAAAGTTTTCTGTCTCCAAGAGTTTCTCGCCAAGTGGCAACAAGGTCAACACATGAAGAATTAATGGAGCATCTTTCGCATCCAACCATCACATTTAAGGCATTTTGGCAGATTCCTTTTGCATGCAATCATCGCATGTGGAGATGACGGTGCATTTACGACATGATGGGGTGATTTGTGCATGGAGGAATATTCAATGCATGTTGGGCAAATTTAGTGGGAAATGATGCATTTATTGCATTTTAGTTACCAATTGTAATGGGCTGGAATTAATTGTATATGGGCATCATGGGTATTTATTGTAGATTCCCACCTTGTTGCATCATGTGTGGGGAATCTTTTAGGGAAAACCCCTAATTAGGGTTTTGCATGTAGACAAGGCTTGAAGCCTATATAAAGGGGTGACCCACTCATTTGTAAAGGAGAGATTGTTGTCAGAGATTGTTGCTATAAGTTTTGAAGCAAATCACTTAATACATTGTTCGATTGTTGGTGTATTCTTGTGTTGTTTTAAGACTTGCATGGCCTCACTCTCTTCGTTTAAATTAGATTGCTTGTTGAGAAGTCTGTGCTCATACCTTTGGTTTGCAGCTGATTGTTGCCGACTATACAAGGTTAGTTTGAGCCTATTTTATGTGTGGACTTAACTTTGATTATCGGGTGGATGTTGTTCGAATTGATGGCATTCATTGATGATCTGAAAAATTTATTTCACAATCCCTAAAGATTGCACTGCCTTCATGTAGTTGTGCTATGTTGGCAAAGCGAAGCGTGGTTTGATTTTGCACAAGTGATCTCGTCTCTTTGTTCATAGGCTTAGATTAAACTTAGCATAGCTCTCTTAACCCTTTCCTCTTTACTTGTCGCATATCTTAATCCAAAAAATAAAAATAATGAGCTTTTATTGATAAATCATTCGCGACTTGAATCCCTTGAACTACAAGTTTGTTTAAATCTTTTGTGAGCATACGTAAGACCCCTTGGATTAACAGTGAAACACATCCACCAACTGAGTCACGTCCGTGCATAAAGGAACCTTGGAGTTAGTCGTTTGATCTTTTTGCAATCTTAGCATACGGTTCAACTTTGTTCAAGAGAGAGTAAGGTGACCGTTAACTTTATTATGTGTTCGACGTTGTCATAAAAAACATGTCAACAGTACCTAAACGTACCCAACTCCCCAAAAAAAATTGTCGTACCAGCATACCATACCCACGTACCCGTATCGGCAACTTAGTTTTAAGTGCAATCAGTATGTTGGCCACAAAAGTTGGGAGTGTACTGAGTTTCTGCATGAAGGAAGCACGAGGACTGAAAGAAGCAATTAGATTCGTGCAAGCATATCAAGAAAGTGTGGGATCACCTTCTCATCATACTGAATAACCTAAGACAAGAGAGTCTTTTTGTAAAGTATTGTTGAAGCCACCAAAGCAATGTCAAGAACCAACACAAAGAAGAGCATTATTCAAGACAAAATGCAAGGCCAAAGGTAAGTGTTGCAAACTGATTATTGACAGTGGTAGTACTGATAATCTAGTGGCTGTTGAAATGATCGATAAACTAGGTCTTAAGAGAATTAGCATCCTACACCTTCCAAAGTTTCTTGGTTACAAAAGGGGCATCAGTTATTGGTAGATGAACAAGCTTTGGTTGGATTTCAAATAGGAAGTTATAAGGATAGTATGGTGTGTGACATCATGCCTATGGATGTATGTCACGTGTTGCTTGGTAGACCTTGGCAGTTTGACCGAAATGTCATGCATGATGGTTTTTGAGAAGGATGGAACCAAACATACTTTGTTGCCTTTAGAAGAGCCAAAAGAGGACAGCCATAGTGGCAATAGTAAGGCAATGTTAGTAAGTGGGAAAGAGTTTGTAGATGGTGTGGAGAAAGAAGTTGCAGCAGCAACCAAGAAGGTGTTTCTTCATTGTTTTGAATGTTGCAAGGATGTGAACAGCATTGATTTTCATGTAGGACAGCCAACAAGAGAAGGGGATAGCCAAATTACAGCAGATAAGCAAGAAGCACGTGTTGGGGCAGTAGTAAAAATTGGTCTTAGGGAAGAAACAGAAATCCAAGAAAGTTCCCACCAGCAGTTTTGGGATGAGTACACGGTCAAGAATCTTCATGGACAGTGTGGAGACAACAAACCAAAATATAGAAGATGATCTATTACTTCAAATTGCAGCTGTTGAGGAAGAGTGGCTTGAACTGACAGGAAGTGGGGCAAACATTGCAGCAGAGGAGAGGTATAAGGGAGCCAAACAGTGTAGTGCAACTATGGAGACAAGAAACATTTGTAACCCCATGGGTACTTTCTCAAATTTTGTTCATACTGATGATGGAATTGATTCTTGTCACCTAGGCAAAGAATGGGAAAGGTGCACAATGAGAGACTCCATGTAGAATTACGGCTAAATGTTAATGGTGATGAGATGTGGTGTGAAGAACAAAATGTTGAGTGGAAGAAGACAAATCAAGGAGTTAATTTTTGGACAGCAAATGTAGGGAGCATTTGGGAGTAGTTTAATGCAAGGTGGAAATGGATCCACAAGTGAACATGAAGAACCAGAATTCATCTCACCATGTACAAGAGGCACTATTTCACTCGCATGCTGAAAGAAACGAAAGAAGTAAATTGATAAGGGTTGTTGTTACCAAGCATAGGGGGCATGCTGCAAGTTGATGATAGCTTGAAAGTATAGTTCTACTACCCAGCTCCTTTAGCGAGTTATGCTCACAAACATCTCACCCGAGGAGCCTGATGCAGGGGCATCGACCCCTCTTTGTTTTTGTTTCCCTTGATAGGTTTTGTGTGCTTTGTTCCAAAGTTTTTCTTTGCTACAATCTTTGTTCTCTTTTGGTTAGGTTGCCTACGTTTTGTTTCTTCTTGTTCCTCATACAAATTCGGTTATGAAAAGTCATTGGCAGGGAGGAATAATTTGGATGGGGCAATGGTGGAAAAGGGTAACAGGGAGGTAGTTTTGAGTTCAGCAGAACAGAGAATGGGACAAGGCATCAGCTAAGATGGATGGATGCATTTTTTGGAGGAGACCAATTTAGGCAAAAAAAAAACGAATTGAAGTTTGGGTAGTTAAAGAACAGGAAAAATATCTTCAATCACTGAAGAAGACTCGACCCTTTGAAGATCTAGTAGAGTAGGCACAGCAAGTGTAAGAATTGTGTGGATGTTTGGCCTACGAGGAAGAAATAAAGATTGAGCTCTATGTTTGTAAGCATTTCACTCTGTATGGCATAAATAAATAACATTTGTCCAAATACTCAAAAAACAAACCAAGTAGGCAACCTTCCTTTTGTTGTTGCGCACGCATTTGTTTCGACATCTGAAAATCGCTACCATAATACCAATGATCCAAATCCCAAGTGGTCCATGGGTTTATAAATCATAAAACCAAAAAATAAACACAAATGACCCAAAATACAATCATAAATAGAGCAAAAGACTTTGAACAATTATTTGTTATTTCTATTTAAACAAAAATGAATCGAGTAGAATTGAGTGTTACAGATAGCAAGGCTAAGAATGAGAATTCTTGTGACCAAAAAGGGTTGAACACATCAAATTGGTTTGCCTTCAACTATTCATTATCATACCTTCAATTTCAAGGATGAAATGCAAATGTGTACAATATGGTCCACAAAATAGATTAGGAAGCTAAGACCAAATCTGAGGTGTATCAACTACCCTACAGAAGACAATTTGAAGTCTTTTGGTCACAAATGCAAAGAAGGCTGCCCCTTCTTCAAAACACTCTATTGTTGCGGAGACCCTCCCAAGATCTGCAAAATGTTAATGACCAAGAATACCAAAATCCGTCCAACCTGATGTAATGCTCCTTATGTGAATTATAGAACCATCACACTCGAATTATTAAGACAAAAAAAACCCTGAAACCACGATTTTGAGGAAAAATCGATAAACCCTCCAAAGAGCAATAGACAACATTTAAGCGAAAAATCGCAAAACACTTTTGAAGATGAGCACTGAACATTGTTTGCTCCAACAACTCCAAAACAGACTACAAGATACCATGTTTGCAAATGTGCACCCCAACAACTTCAAGTGTGACCCAAAACAGACTGCAAAATGGCACGATTTTTGTGGAAAAAACCGTCAAACCCTAAAAACTGAGGTTTTTGTGGAAAAAACAGTAAAACCCACCAACAATTTTTTAGGGAAAATTATAAACCCAAAATAACCAAAATCCCACGCAAACATCACGAATTACAGATGATACATGATTTTTTAGGAGAAAAATCGATCAAAACCCAAGAAACATTTTTTTAGGAAAAGAACGTGAAAACCCACAAACAAATATTTAGGAAAAAATCGTGAAAACCCAACACGATTTTTGAGGAAAAAATCGAACAAAACCCTGAAACATTGCACAGCAAAACACCAGACATCATGCGGTAAAACATTACTCCCTGATTTTTGAGGGAAAAATCAAGCAAAACCCTCCCATAATTTTTTGTGGAGAAAAATCAGAAAGCCCATACAAATAATTTTTTTGTGGAGAAAAATTATAACACCCATAAATAATTTTGAGGACAAAAAATTATAAAAAACCAAAAATAATTTTTTTAGGAGAAAAAAATATAAAAAACGCAAAATAATTTTTTTCTCAACCCTAACAAACACGACCATGATCTTCCAAACCCATCACAAAAATTGTAAAACCCTAGTCGGCAAAGTTGCGAAGTGAAACCTGTAGCAAAAAATCGTCAAGACGTGGCCGAAAAAATCACGATGCAACCAAAAAAAAAAAGACAGAATTCTAACGCAAAAAAGAACCCCAAAATCCGAAAAAAAAATCACAAATCAGACACTGCACAAAAAAAAGTCATTAAAAAAACGAACACCAATCCGTCGTCCCACCAAAAAAGAAAAAGCATGCTGTCGCAAGAAAAAACAACGCAAAGAACTCACAAAAACATGCCATGAAAAATGCGCGAACACACTAGTTGCAGAGCAGAAGTCACAAATCCACAAAAAAATAGTTACTGTACCTGAAAACTAGTCGCAAGATTGTAAATCCATGTGAGAGAGATGCAGGTTGGCCAAAAAAAATACATGATCAGAAACAAACAGTTTAACTGAAGCTAAAAAGCTAAATATGCCTTCTAATAAAGAAGTGTTAAAAAAACAATAAATAAATAAATATTAAATGACCATTAATAGAACAACTAAACATAGTTGACTAAATATAACTAAATATTCTAATAAGGCTTGTGTGGCTACACACTAATCAATGCTCATCATAAATTTTGCTAAAAACCAACATATCATCCAAGTATATAATATCACAAGAATTTATGATAATTTTAAATACCATTCATCAACCTTGATAAAGTAGCTAGAGTATTACATAATACTAATGGAGGGACAAGTCACTCATACAAAACTTGCCTTGTTTATAATGTTGCTCAATGATAGCCAAATATCATATGCAATTTTGTGAAGATTTTAGGATTCTTAGATTGGTCTATTCAATCATCTAAACATGGAAGAGAGTGCAAGTTCTTGATGGTTATCTCATTCAAAGTTGTATAATTGATAGACATTCTCCATTAACCATCATACTTCTGTAAAAGAGTGGTTATGGCATCTCTTGAATTATTCCATTTATCTTTGATCATTGTTAATATCCATGCTATGACAAGCCTTGTATTTAGATATCTCATTAATTTAATTTTCTTTCAAATGAAGCAAAACAAACCTCACTAGCATTAATCAAGGTTGCATGTAGATGCATCATAAGCCCTATTCCACATATCACCATCCCCCTCTTGTTTCAAAACTGCAGGGGCAACCAATTAACTTCTCAAAAATCAAGGACATCTAAGATGTTCCTCAACCATCTTGAGGACAAGCTTTGATTAAGCCATGTACAAATTTTCCAATCAAGGGTCTATCCTTCAGCAGTTGTTGTTTCTCTTTGATTAGAACATCCTCAATTTCAATTTATTAAAGAGCTCCCCTTTCTCTTATCTCCATTTCCTTGTCAAAATCATCTTTTCTTCATGCCTTCACCACCCTTGTTCATCTTCATTACCTGCTTCTTATTCACTGGTCCTGATAATATTCATACAGCCAATAACAGATATACATAATAACAACAATACATAGCAACAAAATAGAGATCACATAATGCAAGATATGTTTGTGGGGCAAGATAACCTAATATACACTACTCGAAATAGAAAATTATCCTTAGGGAAGGGCAACACTATACAATAATCCTTAGTGAAGAAAGCAATCTACACAATATCTCTAACTTGATATCCCAACCAAATAGAATATAATCTTCATATACAAGATTTCTCTCAAAATGATTTCAATCATAGATGGAAAACTTACATGGACTGATGCAACTCACAAGTCATATGGAAAACAAGCCAAGTTGACCTGACATGCACGTTGAACATCTACCAAGTACTCACCCAGTACTTGCCAAGTCTTGGCTGAGCCATGTAAAAAGCTCACCCGACTCCTATAAAAACCTCTTTGAGTCCAAAAATGAAATCATAAGTTATTAGTTTGAGGGTCATGTGACATGTATCTTTGAATTATACGAAATTGATGATCAGAATAGACTCATCCTCTCTCTAAATACATTAGTTTCTGTTTTTTTAGGTGTAAATTTTATTTTTTTTCATTTTGGGCCACCAAGTCCAAGTTTTCCAACTATGATTTCAATGAAATTCACTTCCTGGTCTCCCACTGCTAATATTAGTACAGAATCATAAACTACTAATCATAACAGAGGATGACTCATAAGCCAATATAATCACTCCATTTAACTACTTTGGATGTTTGTCACATGTCCGCATACCCATCACCCCATAATATCTTATGCCTATATACATAATACACTGCTTTTCTTCACTCCATTTCCTGCAATATGCAATTCTCTGTCATTGAGCTTGTTTGAAATTCATTGAAAGCAGCTGAAGGAGCGATACAACAAGATTATGTTCCACTACATATCTTGTGTTTCTACTATTCTACTTTTACTTATTGTTTCTGGTTAAGAAGATATTCATGTTCTACTATAAGGATCTCAACTAAACCCCTTTTCCAATAACCTAGCATCTCATAAGAACAGTCACTTTTAAAAATTAACAACCACTGCTAACATCTTTTCATCCAAAATAGGAAACATGTACTAATTGAACTTCTTTCTATAAAAATCTATATATTGTCAAAAACTAAATTTGGAAATTCGCTTCCAGTTGCAAAAAAAATAACACTTGATTTTCTCACGCACTGAAAAACATAATGATTTCCATTTCTTCCACTACTATCTCAACTGTAAAAAAAGGCAGTACAGCAGAGTTCTGATAAGTGATGTTTCTGAAGGTGTATCTCCCCAATACTGCTCTGAATTTATATTATGACCAATTGGCAGAGACCTCTCTAAGGATTACTTTAGAAATCCACAACAAGAGGAAGTGTCTTCTTTAAGTAAAAATACGCAAAGTAATTCCACGCTATGAAAAAGCTTCTCCCAATATGCCTAAAAAGCCACTACAATGACATGTAATTATTTCCTCAACAAAATAACAGATGCAGCCATGATAACAATCACTCCACACAACCCCCATTTATGGGGTGACTGGTAAGAAGAAATCCTGGACAGAGTGCAAATGGCTTCCTCCTGCTGATGGCTTCATCAAATTTATTTTTTATGAACTGAGAAAATGTATCCTGATTTAGCAGGAGCTGACACACTTCTCTGATCGTCTTCAAGTGTCTTCTCAAAAGGGGATTCTTTCTTCCTCAATTCAAGATCTAACAATAAAGCAGAAGATCTAGCTCTTCTTGAAGGTTTGTGTTTTAGCTTACACCTTGCAGGTACAATGTTTGGAGATAGGAAGTGATTCAAAAATTATTATTGAGGACTGTGTGAAAGGCAGGATGGTCAACTGGAAGCTTAACAGTGTTTTAGAGTAAGTGAGACAGTTAGCAGCAAGTTTTTTGGTTATTAATTACCATCATTACTACATAGAAAGCAACCAAGCTGCCAGTGGTTTGACTAATGCGGGAGTTTTGCAATTCCCTCTCCACCAAAGTTAGCTTCAAGTCAAGTGATTGGCATCTTGATGAAAAATTAACACCAGATCCAGTTCCTTCTCTATCACTATCGACCCCTACTTTCCACTCACCAGAGAGTTGGTTTAGAACCACGATTTCAGCATAATCTTGGGTGGATTTGATTTACGGCAGCTGCAGCTACCATAACATCTCATTCCCTGATGTGTATTGATGATAATTCGGAGTGTGCATTCACTCTGCCTTGTGTAGGCTTGTGCGAGGACGTTTTAAATCTCCACATATCTCATTTTCTTTCCCATGGTTGGCTCTTGCAGAAGTTGCCTTAGCCACTGTGTGATTGTATTTCAGCATGGCTTAACATGATGCAAAGGGAAGGAGAGGACATGACCTTCCTTTCACAGTGTTGTCTCTCATCAGGAACTTAAAGTGTACATTCAAAATTCATGATTTCTGCACACTGGCATTCATCAATGAGATGCTTTGTAAAATAGCTTCAAGAGCACTGGTACACTGCATGCTGAAGAGTCCATTGTGGCAGACTTTGCTTCTAAATTGGAAGTGTGTATCAAAGATGTAGTTAAGAATAGGTTCTCTTGACAATGATTCCAACAATAATTTCTCCACTGGTCATGGGTGGCAGCTTGTTTGGTGTGGGTGGCTTTGACGTTCTTGGGTCTTGATATGCCTCCTCCGTCAGCCTCAGCTGGGATGAGCCTTGAAGATTTGAAATAAACCAGCTTATGAAACAACAAATTTTTGCAATAGTATTCTTCAGATTGAAGGAAAAATGTATATATGCAAACTCGGATTGAAAGACTCAAATCAAAATGGTCAGAGACAATAATCAGATTCAAACACCATCTTCAAATAATGTTCAGTGATACCACTGAAAGATGCCAAACACCATACTAGCCCAGACTTAAAGAATAAATCAG
The DNA here is from genome assembly GCF_030272615.1 of Cryptomeria japonica. Taxonomy (NCBI): domain Eukaryota; kingdom Viridiplantae; phylum Streptophyta; class Pinopsida; order Cupressales; family Cupressaceae; genus Cryptomeria; species Cryptomeria japonica. The sequence goes on from NC_081410.1 coordinate 348,006,345, forward strand.
TTGAAGAAATAATTTCAATACCAATCTTTGTAACAGCCTTCAAACCAACTACAGCATACTCAGGAAACACATAGAACTCATTGTATGGTTTTTTTTAAAAATGGGCAATACAGAAGTTTGCAAATATATTATCTTCATTCCCATTGTTTGTAACCAGATATACAGATTTAATAAGAGTTTGTAATGCTTTGCATGTGCCACAGAATTTGCATATTCTCACAAATATAGTCGGCTGTTGATGAAATAGGCAGGAGACCAGAAAACTCACTACCTCCCTAGCTGAGTCACTATTTGACCTGGCTTGCTGCTGTCGCCAGACATGCAGCAAGGAAATCCTTGCACAGTGTGGTCGCACTCCTCAGACCTTTGACTAATCGCCTTCCCCTCAACGACCTGTATCGCTGATCAGTCTGTAGGCAGGAAAATGGCAGTTGACTTGCTTTCCAAAGCACAAGCGCTATCAATTATTGTGCTCCTTGTGAACCCTCACATCGTCCCAGTTTTCATCTCCTGGAATGTTAGGCGGAATAGAATGGCGATGGTAATAATCACTGCAGATGGGGATTTCTCCCATCAATAGGCTCCTTCCAGTTTTGCATCCAGAGGAAGATTGCATTCATTTAATGCAGAAGACACTCAATTCTTTGATCTCCTCTTCAGCCATGACCCCTATAAATACATGAATCTTTCAATGTGAGCCCAGATTAGTAAACCGACCTAATAATATTCCATCCAAGTTGGCCCAAGACACAAACCACCACAAGCTGGGAAAGTTGGCCTAAAGGCTGTTACTAAAATAATTTAACAATCACATTTATTAATAATCATTTATTTATTTATAAAATTAGGGCTGGCCGACCCAGCCAAATCAGGGACATTACAGTCCTCCCATCCCAGAGATTGCTTGTCCTCGAGCAATCTAAACCTGCATACCAAAATTGAATGCCCGGATCCCATATCAACCTCAGAATCACTACTCCGCCACTCCACTGCACTATTCTGAGATAAACATCTCTCTTCCGAACTCAAACACTGGTCTTATCAATCCTGGAACGAAGGAGTGTGAATGTTTCTTGTGTTGCCGTATTTGTCATCGATGTCATCATCCAATTCTGTCAGATGTATCTATCATTGGAAGACATCAGTAATATTGATAAAATAACATATATCAATACAGAATCTGTAAAAGGACGTTACCATGTCATTCTGTACTCGAAGAACAAAATCTGTGTCTTTCAAGTCAGGAAGTTTCTCTTCAGCAACATGTGAGATGACTCTACAACAGCAATCAGCAATCTATTCAATTGGAATAAATATCGTATTAAAAGACAAGAGCAGTGATTTGGTTCTTACAAATTGGATTCTAATTTGTTGTCTATCATAAATCAGTTTTCAAAGTTTACAGTTGTAGCTAATAAACTGTCATTTGTTTTTGTATTTGTTTAAAGACAACAAATCAGTTTACAGTTGTAACTGATAACTATCTTTATTTCTTATATTGTTAAATGAAAATCGTTGCACTTTAAAATTATATCTTTAGTGATATACTTTCAAAGTGGTTAGTGGTTGTACCCGCTAAAGTATCGGTTGTAACTGTTCATACAGTTAAAACTAAACAACCGTACTTTTAATAAGGACAAGGAAATCTTGTTTAAGAATTGAAGAAGACATCGATGGTAGTGTTGGAAATGATAAATACATATGGTATCGGTGGTAACTCCAAATGATTACAGTGCAGAGATGACATTGATACAAAGCTGGTAGAGACTGAATGAAAGAATATTTCTGTGATTATAGTGCAGAAAGACATTGATTGCAAGGCTGATTGAAGGTATATTTTTGTGATTACAGAAATGTATTTAATATTAAGCATGTTTATGTTTCATAGCTGATATATCTTCAGATTAGTAAAAAACGTGAATTTGAAGAAACTGACATTGTTGTGAGAGATTAAAGTGCAGAGTAAGGGATTCCTGAAAATAGTGAAGACTTTGTTGCATACAGAATTGATTTTGGGTATTCATGGTTACACAGAATTGATTTCAGACATTCATGGTTACACAGAAAGACTTTAATTTTCTTTCTATATTTCAAGATATTGATTTGCAGAGATTAAAATATATTTTGTTCTGTATTGCTTCACTGTTTAGACATTTTTGATGTTTCAGACCACAGAAGCAGATTTGTATATTTGATCAATAAAAGTTAGCTGTGTAATAAAAAAATTCTCTTGTAAAGTTGGTGTTGAAAGGTTCTTGAGTTGGTGCTCAAGACTAATCGAAGTTTGTGAAAGATTGGAGAATCTTTGGTGGGTTGGTGCCCTAAGAATTGTTGCTCTTATACTGAAAAGATTTGGTGGGTTGGTGCCCTCAGAGAATTGTAATCAGTTTACTTGTGAGGCCGGATTAGGACAGTAGATCCTAGCAGCATTTCTCACCGTGGTTTTCCCAAACTGGGTTTCCACATAAAAACCTTGTGTTGTGTGTATTTACTGTTGTATCTTTCTCATTCTCAGTTGCTGCATCTTTTACATCTTTCAGTTTTCAGTTTAACAGTTTAAAGTTATTAAGTAAGGTTAAGTCTTTTGTACTACTGATTCACCTCCCCCCACCCCCACCCTCTCAGTAGTACTTCTGTGTTCTACATCTTGGTCCAACTCCGTGTACTCAAAGTGCATAACCATGGTACTTCCTAGATAAACCTACAGTTCTTGTTCATGGCCCTCAATCTCAAACAAACCAACCATCTCAACATCACAACTGATATTTTGCATTGTATTGCACGGACCAATCATTCTCATATACTGCAAATCATTACAAGATGCAATTATGTCCATACCTAGAATTTGGGCTGAGGTTTCATGGACATTACTATCTTCTGTCATTGAGGACTCCTCTAGCTTGTCATCTTGAGACTCTAACCTTTCTTTCTGCTCCACTATCAATTCTTCCTTGACCTCCTCTTGTGCTCATGTACTCTTCATCATTTCAGGTTCCACTTTTGCTGCTGCTGATTTTTTCTCTTCTGTTCTCATCCGTCTTATGTTGTCATAAAGTTCCCTTTCTCTTGGATTTATCCAATCCAAATATCCAAATAATCATCAAAAGAAAAAACCGATTTAATTTGATCAGGCAGCTCTAGATATTCTTCAAAGATTTTAATGGCTTCAAATGTGTACCTTTCCTGATCCAATCATTCCAATAGAAATTCTCCTTACAGAGCTGCTCCTCATATCTCCTTCTCCTTTGCCCATTCATTTGAAGCTCAAAATATTCAGCAAAGGTCGGGTATTGATGGATGGCTGGCCTTAATTTCATATATTTGGTGTGGCATATGGCCACTTCCTTAGCAGGTTCTTCTAGTTCTCATATGGTATTAGATCCGTAGCTTTGTTTTTTCACGAGGCTGCAAAACCACTCACAGGCTGGTAGGAAGGTGGCTCTGATACCACTGAAATATACCAGCTAATGAAACAACAATTTGCAATAGTATTCTAAAGATTGAAGGAAAAATGTATATATGCAAACTTAGAGATTGAAAGACTCGGATCACAATAATCAGATTCAAACACCATCTTCAGATAATGTTCAGTGATACCATTGAAAGATGCCAAAGAGCATACTAGCCCAGACTTAAAGAATAAATCAATTGAAGCAATAATTTCAATACAAGTCTTTATAACAGCCTTCAAACAAACTGTAGCATATCAGGAAATACATAAAACTCATAGTATGTTTTGTTAAAGAAATGGGCGATACAGAAGTTTGCAAATATATTATCTTTATTCACATTGTTTGTAACCAGATATACAGATTTAATAAGAATTTGTACTTGTTTCCATGTGCCACAGAACTTGCATACTCTTAAAGATATAGTCGGCTGTTGATGAAATATGCAGGAGACTTGAAAATCCGCTACCTCCTTAGCTGAGTCACTATTAGACCTAGTTTGCTGCTGTCGCCAGACACACAGCAAGGAAATCCTTGCACAGTGTGGTCGCACTCCTCAGACCTCTGACCGATCGCCTTCCCCTCGATGCCCTGTATCGTCAGTCAGTCTGTAGGCGGGTCAATGGCAGTTGACTTGCATTCCAAAGCACAAGCACTGTTATTTACCGTGCTCCTTGTATACCCTCACACCATCCCAGCAATTCCCTTCACTCCAGCCATGACCCCTATAAATACATGAATCTTTCAATGTTGGCCAGATTAGAAAACCGGCCTAATAATATTTCATCCAAGTCTGCCTTCAGGATAAAATAAAATATTTAAAAATGTTTATCTAATGCAAGTCGGCCCAAGACACAAACCACCACAAGCTGGGAAAGTTGGCCTAAAGGCCATTACTAGAATTATTTAATAATTTCATTTATTAATAATTATTTATTAATTAATTATTATTTATTTATGAAATTAGGGCTGGCCAACCCAGCCAAATCAGGGACATTACAAGATTTGACCCTGCTTAGTCTTGACTGAGCATTATATGTAGATAATCTTAGGATATCTCCCAGAACGGCAACCTCGTTGTCTCAAATCTTTTTACCATACTGTTGGCATCAAAGAAGGGTGTGTTTTGGGCAGTTATTGAGCCAGGTGTTACAAATGTGAATGATAATGATGGTGGTATTGAAGTAAAACTGGGGATCTTTCTAGACTCTCGGTGTCCTTGTTTTAGTTTTTATTTGTAATTGGTTTTGGGTCAGTATATGTTGCAGTCAGCTTTCTTAGCTTTACATAGTTTGATTAATTTTGCATCAGACTGGCTTGTGTCCTCAACAAGCTCCTTTAATTTCAATCTGTTAAATTGATTTATGGTGGTATTAGTCTGTAAGATGGCTTTTCACATGGTAGTGAGCCCCTATAGAACCCACAATTTAAAAAACACCAGAGAAAACAATCATTCCACACATAAATAGAAAAAGTTAAAATAATGCAGAATAGCATAGATCTGAAATTTAGATAAAGCCAGAAGACCACTAAAATAATACAAAAGAAAGCATAGCTACTTTGAGGAGGCAACCTGCAGAAACAATGAACCTAAGAAATTACATTCTTTCCATTTCCAAAATCTTCCCATTATAAACACATTAATCAAAAGAAACAATTCTATTATCTATATATCAAACACTATCTTTCTATTCTTATAGACCAAAATAAATAAATAAATTGTCTCCTGTAATGATAAGCAACAAACACCTGACACGTGTCTATTGATCTGTAAAGTGGAGTTGAATAACTGCAGTTAAATTGGTGATGCTCAAATATAGAAACAGCAACAACTCAAATTATAGAAAAGGCACATTGTAAATCAGCAAATGAGAATGCTATGGTCAAACAATGTTTAAGTTTTCAACTTTGGAAATGCATGAGCCATCCAAAGGAAGAATAAGGTACCTTCTTATGCAATACTTGAGCCAGGTATTTGATCTTTGTCGTAAGTTGAGCAACTGTGAATTGAACATAGTGAAAAGGTTAAAACAAACATCAGGACCTGGGAGTATAGTAGTGCCTTATAAACCTTTATTTAATTAATATATGACAAAAACAAATTTGAAGAGGTGAGAAACATGACATGTAAATGGGTTCTTGTGTTAACATTTGTACACATGTAAGCCTTGCTTCCAAACCAACAGTGCATCACAACCAAAAGGCCAAAAAATGAAATATAACCAAGCATTCCAAGGAGAATGTCCATGAGGCTAAAATGGATAATCCATACAAGATTGTTAAGAGAAAAAGTTAAAAGCAAATGTCAGGGACTTTCAAGTTCAGTTATGTCTTACAGTCTTGATCCAAATTATGTGCATAAACAAATTTGGAGTAAGCAACATGATTCATAAATGGGATCTTGTGTTAAAATTTGTGCTTGTGTGTTATGAACTATTGTTTCCTAACCATGGCACATAACCACCAAGCTAAAAGGAAATATAACTAAGCATTCCAATTGACATGTTCACGATGCTAAAATGGGCAATTCATACAAGAAAGTTAAGAAAGATAAGTTTATATTTTTAAATTAAAAATCAAAAAAGATGTCAGATCTGTATATTTAATATCATATATAATATCACATAAATAATTAATAGGACAAATTGGCTAAAAAGAATTTTTACCATCCAAAGGAGACACAATTATAATACAAAATCTAAGACAAGCTCCTGGATTGATTGGCAAAACCAAAACATATCCCCAGAAGTGTGGGGCTCATTTTGTTGACACCTTATATAATACCAAATAAACATTAGATAGCAGAAATTGGCCAAAAATAGTTTTGACTGAGTACAATTTGTTACCAAACCAGTGTTTAAGTTCGAAGCCTCCTCCAAACATTGACTTGCACTTTTTACTATGCCTTATTTGAATCCATTTAAAAAAAAGATTTTTATGAGTGCTAACTCTAAATAGGCATTAATGCTTGCCAAGAAAGTACAACCAGCAAAGTAAAACTCCAGGGTTTAAATGGCAAAATTTTCTCGTTACTACATCATTTCATCAATCATATCCAAAAACAATTTGGACCAAAAATACAAGAGTGCATTAAAATGTAAAATAATATCCAGTCATCATCTCTCAATAGTTCACAATATATAAATGTAGTAAAATCATGAAGGTAAGTATTTGGTAAATTGTATGCAGAGAAAAGGATGTTTAGCCAAGAATTCTTGTGATCATACAAAGCAGATCTACAGTAATAATTAGTAAAAGGAACAAGCTTCATGGAAATAAAAATTTAAAGTGTGTATATACCTTGGACACGAGATGATCCACAGTCTGATTCATGAATTTTGAAATCTTCTTTGACCTTTTTCAGCTCTATTTTGAGCTTCTCCTCTGCAGACATATTATCGGGATGGAAATACTGCAAAAGAAGATACAACTTAAGCTGCATTCTATTTTCTTCATCTTGACACATACTTCATGGTTAGCAAAAATACAAACCCTGAGAGTCAATTGCATCTATTCCTTGTCTTGCAAATATTAGCATGAAAAAAATTCTGAAACCAAATATACGATAGGAAAATGTCAGCCTTTATTAGATTTTGCTGATTGTGAAAATTCCTAGGAATCACCAAAGTCTAACAAAGCTTTAAATTTTGATCTTTCAGATTAATTTCATTCAATATGTTGACAAATTTTCCAATCAAATTTCCCTTTTTTGCATTAATTAATATTAATAAACACACTGTATTTTCTTCTTGCAGGTAACTCTGAGAATAAAACATTGATAAAGATGCAGAATTCTAGAAAGACGTGATTAATCCAACATCCTTGTAGAAAGTGTTTAATAAAATATAAGAGGAAGAAGGAAAGAATTAAACCTGTGTTCTCAGATCTCTCCAATGTTTTTCTTAACTATAATGCAAAATTTCTCTCAGTAGATAAAATGCTTTTTCTAACGATCATGTCTCAGAAGAATGCATGTTTAATAAAAGAACTAAAGGACCAAATATAAGAGATTTAGCAGACACCAACAAAATTGAACCACTGTATATGAATGCCAAAGAATTAGGATTAAAAAATTGTGAAGAACACATCACTTAGAGGAATTGGGACATGAATTAAATGTTGAAGTGTTAGCTCTACTTTAGCATCTACCCTAAATTCAGACTAAGTGCTACAATCTCTTCCCATAAGCGTAAAAAACATTAATCACAAGAGAACAAAACAAACTGAAACAACAAATTTATTCATACAAATCTCAACACAATTCCATTTGATGATTGCATGTGATGAAAAGACGTAAACTATATGAAGTTTCCAATTATTCTTCAAATAGTACAAGAGTTATCTCTTTCTAGCACACATTATCTCTAATTTTTCATTACCTTTTTACTTTTGTAATCAATCAACTTATGATTCACAAAATAACGTTACATTGCAGGTTTATATGTCACATGTTTTTATACATTAAATTATACCATGCATTATCTTTTAAAATACTATATTCTTTGCCCTTACTCCTATTAAAATAATCTTGAACTTGATTTGTTATCCAAAACTTGCAGTTATTATCAGCAATCAAACAACGTGTACCTCTTTAAGTAAATGACACGGGGCCTTGTGGTTGTGGCACCCTTACTGAGTTTCACCATTTCCACTCCGTCTAGAGCACTATTTCTAGTCTTCACTCTAGTGGGATGCCGAGCAGTACACTCTCCATAATCTCTCATTCACCCAACATATCTTCTGTCCATAAGTTTAAACTTAGCACTTCAGCCAACAGCCTCATGATATGGAAAATTATCCTTTGCCAGATCTTACATTATGTCTTGAAGCCTCTTCATATTTCTGCAAAGGCTTTATTTCTCCCAGCATCAGTACTAAATTGTTAGTTGATGTCATGCCGTTTCTCTTCACTCTCTAACAATTACTGCACCTTATTTCTGTCATAGGATGTTTGATGTCCTGAATCTTATCATTGAAGGCTTTGATACTATCTTGCAACTCAAGCACAATGGTAATTTTTTTTTCTGAACAAGGGCACATATAGTTTGAGAGTGGAGGATACAACAATGCTCCCTGCTATATCCTATTAATTGATTGACCAATTTTTCCAATTCTTGCAAGGCCACATTCAACTTCTCAAGTGTGAATTGTGAGATTATGCTTGTGCACACTTCTAGAAACCCCATTACTCTTTAATTTAGTGACCAATGAAATCATGTGGACAACATTAGACATGACCTGCAAATCACCAATTTGCTAGGCTTAGGCTATGTCCAGGCACTTAATTATAATTTTCACCTTTACATACTTCGTGAAATGATTGCATCTTCTTTGTTCAAATCCTTATAATCCGTAATAACCACAAAGAACCAAATCTCCACCTCTTCATACAAAAATGCTCAAGGATCAAAATCAAAAGTTCATGGAAAATGAGTGCATTTCTCACAAGGTTATCTGCATGTGATCCATAGTAGAATCCACTGATGATTTGTAGTAAAAGCTTCACCACAAGCAGAAAATCCACCCTGCATTGCAATTCAACCAATAAGAATGGTCCACAAAAATGGCAGACCATCCCGCCTTAATCACTTTGCAATTTGAATGCTTCTATGCAGTTCTGGAATTTCTCTAAGTCCCAACAAACACCAAATGCTCCAAACCTGATCTAATACAATGGTTCAAGATACTTCTACAAAAAGCCAATAAAACCTCCACTAAAAAGCTCCAACGTTGCAACATGTGGCCCAACAATTGTTCAAAGAGGTAAAAACAAGCTATACAAATGTATTAATTGCCTTGTTAGAATAATATCTATATTATTGATGATCATCTTTAGTTTAGTTAGTTAGTTTCTATTTCTGTATTAATTTCAGTTGTTTCAGTTAATTTCTTTTAGAAACTTCTTGTTTCTATTTTCTTTATAATGAGCTTAGACTCATTTTGTTAATGAATGAATACAATTAACATTGTCTAATTCTGTTTTACAAGGTATCAGAGCGGGAAAACACAAATTCATTTTTCTAAGATTTTGAAAGAAACTTTTAAAGTTTTTTGAAAAACGATTTTTCTGGTTAAGAAAATTTTCATAGACCGTGTTTGATGTGTGTGAGGATCACTTGTTTCAAGCACGCGACCTCCTGGCTTAGACCCGCATGAAGTTTTTTTGCTAGCTGCGCAACTTTTTTGTTAAAATCGTGCCCTTCTTTCTCCATGTTTTGGCTGACGATTTGCAGACTTTCATTCGCAATTTTCACAGATTTTCCGAATCACAATTTCCTCTTCTATGTTTTTCGTGGGTTCTAAACCTGCGAACAATCCAGGTCGCGAATTTTTGGGCACACGATCTATTTTCTGCAAATATTTTTTTGCGATTTCTACTGTTTCCCGTTTACGCGGTGGCTAGGGCACAATTTACAGTACATTTTTTATGACCTTCAATTCCGGCCTAGGGTTTTTTAATGATTCTGTTATTTTTGCGGATTGTTGGCGGCAACAGTTTTATTTTTGGTTGTGTTTTTCTCTGTTCAGATTCTATTACAATTGTAGCTAGGGCTTTTTGGGTGCTATGAATTTCATCCGAGGGTTCTATTTTAACCCTCTATAGTTTTTGCGGATATAAAAAAAAACTAAAAATTTTCTAGGTTATCAAAATATTTTCTGGGCCGGAAAAAACGTTGAGGTTGAGGATGGCATGCGTGCGGGCTCTCGCGGGCGGCCGAGCTAGGGCTTCGATGCCCTAGCTCGAGGGAGGCCGAGCTGCAGGTGGGTCGTCGGGGGGAGGCAAGTGCAGGCACGGCGGGGGTGTGGAGTTGCAGGCGGGGCTGGGCAGGGTTCGGCGGAGGGAGTGGAGGGTGAAACGGGAGGCTGCGGGTGGAGCGGTCACTGCGAGCAACTGGGCTTTGGGGCTGCTACGTACCGTGGGCATTCAGGGGGACAGGGGTTTCAGCAGGTTCCCTCTCACGATGGGCTTGGGAGGGTGGGGTCGCGGGTTCAGTGCTTTCCTGAGTGGCCCTTTGGGGTGTGGGCCTTTTTTTTATTTTTTTTATCTTGTATAATTTTTCAGATCTCCGATGACGAGTGTTGGTGGTGAGGACTCGCAAGTACCTCCAGCCATGGATTTTCGCGCTGCGGTGGGCTCAAAACCCCTATTCCAGAGTACGAAGACTTTTAACCATAACCTTTTCTCATCTGAATTGGGATCGGGGACTGTTGGTAGTTCTCACATTATGAAGATTAATGGTTGCCTGGAGAGATGCAATGAGAGACCGAAGCTGGTTATTCCTCCTGAGTTGATAGCTGAAGACGTTGAGTACTTTTCAAAACACTCGCTTTATTGCAGGTTTTTGGGAATGAGGGTATCTTTGCAGTTTTTGGAAAACTGGGCGCAGAGGACTTGGGCTCTGGAAGGGGAAATGGAGATTATGATGTTGGCAAATAACTATTTCATGGTTACCTTCAACTGCACCGAGGATCGCAATAGGGTCTTTGAAGGAGGCCCGTATTTTTACAACCAGGCGGGGCTGTTCATCAAACCTTGGCATGCGGGGTTTAAACCTTCGAAGGAGCTCCCAAACAGGGTTCCAGTGTGGGTTCGTTTGCCACGTTTTCCTGTGGAATGCTGTCGAGAGGATGTGCTACGGTTGCTGGCCGCACTGCTTGGGAAGCCAGTGGGATCTTCAACACAAACCCTAGGGAGAAAGGTAATGACCTTTGTGCGTATCTGTGTTGAAATTGATCTTAGTAAACCTTTGCCAGATGCTATAGATATGTGTGCGGGCTCTTATTCATGGGTTCAGCAGCTAGATTACGAGACTTTACCTTTTCGCTGTTGTCTGTGTCATGAGTATGGTCATTTACAGCGTAGGTGCCCTAGATATAAACCAGTGGTACGCCAACCTCAACAGCTGGTTCAGCAGCTAGATTACGAGACTTTACCTTTTCGTTGTCGTATGTGTCATGAGTATGGTCATTTACAGCGTAAGTGCCCTAGATATAAACCGGTGGTACGCCAACCTCAATAGCCGGCCCAGAGTCAAGATAAGGCTGATAAAGGAAAAGCTACTATGTCGGCCGAGGTAGAGGGTGATGATGGTTTTGTCTCAGTTAAGACAAGGAACAGGAATCGAGGACAAAAGAGGTCCTTACAGGAGAGACAGGAGGAGGATACCTTTAATAGATTTGAGGCCTTGGACGACCTTAGCCATCAAGAAGTGAACCCAGGGTTAACTCCTTTGGACCAAGATGCATCAGGGGGGGTCTGGAAAGAGGTATTGAGGATTTTACCCATGCCTTGCAAGTGATTGGAAGCCAGCAAATGGAGATGGATCAGACAGTAGGGGTCCAGTTGGGAATCATTCCTGGTTCAGAGGAATTTGGTTGGGGGGGAGGGCTCTCTGATAGCCCTGAAATTGGAACCGGTTGGGTCTAAAAGTAACAAGTCTTCCATTCACCTAGGTCTGCATCAGAAAGATATTAAGAAAAGTGCTACGGAGAAGAACTCAAAGGTTGGCAGAAAGAAGGATTTGGATAAAATCAAATTGATGGGTGAAAATTTGGTTGAGTCGGGATCAATAAAGACTTTGGATTCTCACTTTTCCAATCCTCCTAAATGATTGTGCTCTCATGGAATGTAAGGGGCTTGAATAGCGGCCCTAGACAAAAGGTTGTTCGGGATTTGATTAGGAATCATTCACCTGATGTCCGGTTCTTGCAAGAAACTAAACTCTCAGTGGAGAGTATGATGGGTCTGGTGCAGAAGCTCTAGGGGCGAGGCGAATGTCAGTGTATTGGGGTTGTTGGTTCCTCTGGAGGGGTGGCCTGTCTTTGGAACCCTTCAAGGATTCGCCATGTCTAGTGGGTGGCTTCCAGATCTTCACTATCCGGGGTTGCCTCAAGTCTTGAGACCGGAGATCTTATTTTGTTTACTAATATATATGCTCCCACCGATCTTCAGGTCAAACAGAACTTATGGTGTCATATTTCTTGTATGCGAAGGCTGGTCCCTTTCCATCCTTGGATTATGGCGAGAGATTTCAATGCTATCCTTGAGTTGAGTGAGAAGAAGGGAGGTGTCATGCGGTTGGAGCCCTCTTCTCTCCTTTTTCAGGATAGTATTTCATCGTTGCACTTGTTGACATTAAGCCTGGTAATGGTTTGTTCACTTGGAACAATAGGAGAGTGGGGGAGTGTTGGATTGCAGAGAGGTTGGACCGATTTCTGGTTTCTAGTTTTTGGGTTGGTGGGGGGTGGTCCACAAGTTCTGAGATTCTTGACTGGAGAGGGTCAGACCACTGGCCTATCTAGTTGGTTTCTTCTTCTACCTGGGTTGCTCGCTCTCCTTCATTCAAATTCCAACTTATGTGGCTTCGGGATCCTGCTTTGCCAGCTCTTGTTGAGCAATGGTGGAGGAAGGGGAGGCCGGCCTTTGGCACTGCTATGTACACTTTCGCCAAGCAGCTGCAGTTTGTTGAGTTCCAGCTTAAACAATGGAATCGGCAGGGTTTCGGGAACATTTTTCACGCTAAGAAAGCTGCCCAAACAGTGTTAAATGGCATCACTAGTGAAATCAGAGAGCATGGTTTGTCTGAAGCTTTGCTTAGGGAGGAGAGGGTTGTCAAGGCTTTAGAGGAATGGGAGCTTAGGGAAGAAATTTACTGGAAACAGAGAGCCCGTATTGATTGGCTTCAAGCGGGCAATAAGAACATGACTTTCTTTTTCAACTCTGTGAAAGCAAGACGTCATGGAAATTCCATTCCTGCTCTGGTCAATGATAGAGGTGAGGTGTTATTATCCTTGCAGGAGATATCTAGGGAGGCTTTATAGTATTTCCGATCCCTCTTCAATGAGGATTCTCAGGGGGAATCGGTGGAGGAGAACCAGGTTCTTGCTTGCATTCCTCCTCTTGTTACTGGGGAGATGAATGAGCAGCTTATGGGCCCTATTTTGCTGGAAGAACTCGAGAGGATTGTTTTTCATATGAGGAAAAGAAAAGCCACTGGACCGGATGGGTTCCCGGTTGAATTCTTTCAAGAGTTCTGGGATATCATCAAACTGAACTTACTAGAAGTAGTCCAAGAGTCCCAAAGGAATAAACAGATGCTTCGAGCCTTGAATGCGACTTTCATTGCGCTTATCCCTAAGTGTGAGGGGGCCGACAGGTTAGGCTAGTTTCGCCCTATATCTCTTTGCAATGTGATTTATAAGATTATCTCTAAGCTAATTGCAGAGAGGCTGAAGAAGTGTCTGGGGGGTGTTATCTCTGAGGAACAGAGCGGGTTTGTGTAAGGGCGTCAAATTCTGGATGGTGTGGTCATTGCTACGGAGACCATTCATTCTATGGCAACCTTCAAGGAAAAAGCTATGTTTATCAAGTTGGACGTGGCTAAGGCTTACGATAGAGTTCGTAGGTCATTCCTCTAGAAGATCCTTAGGGCTTTTAGCTTTGCTGAGGAATGAATTCAATGGGTTATGAGTGGAGTTACGTCCACCTCTTTCTCAGTGCTAATCAATGGGGATCATACTGAGTTGTTTGGTGCGTCTAGGGGCCTTCGTCAGGGGGACCCCCTCTCCCCTTACTTATTCATTCTCCTGGCTGAGGGCCTGGGGAGGCTAATCAAGCATAATGTGGGTCAGGGCAGTATTCAGGGTTGCAGCTGGGGTAATGACTTGCAGCCGCAGTCTCATTTGCAATTTGTTGATGACACGGCCTTGATGGGACTTGCTCAGATCAGAGAAGCTACGAATCTGAGTAAGGTTTTGGACGTTTATGTGGCGGCCTCGGGCTAGTTGATCAATGAAGATAAATCTTCTATCATTTTCTTCAACACCCCCAGAACTATTCAAAGGAGGATTGCTCTTATCTTGAGATTCCAAGTTGGCTCTTTGCCCTTGACTTATTTGGGTATTCCTATCTCTCCTGGTAACCCTCCTCGGGAGTCATGGCAGGGTATCTTGGATAAATTTCGCTCGAAGGTTAAACATTGGACTCATAGATGGTTGTCATTTGCTGGGAGGGTTCAACTGATTCAGTCAGTGGTTCAGGCTCTTCCAATCTATCGATGTATGCTTCAAGTGGCTCCTAAGTGGTTCTTGAAGGGCTTGGACTCTTTGGCAAGGCAATTCTTATGGGCAAGCAATCTATCCTCGTCCAAATGGAGCCTTGTCAATTGGGTCTTGGTATGTAGCCCAAAGCAATCGAGAGGGCTTGGTTTAAGGCAGACTATTCTATTCGGGGAGGCTCTAGCGGCTAAATTGTACTAGAGGTGGTGTGTAGAGCAGGATTGTGGCTGGGCTAAGATTTTGGCCTTCAAACATATGCAGAGGATCCCTGTACAGGAGGTCCCAAGATATCCGCTTGAGGGTAAAGGCTCTACGATTTGGTATACTCTCAAGAAGGGGGCCTCTCTCATTAAGGAATGTCTCTTTTGGATCTGCAGGAGGGGGGAAGAAGTCCTTTTCTAGAACGAGTCTTGGGACGGGTTTCCCCCCATCCTTGATCAGTTTCCTAATCTTGGGAACCTTTGCAAAGGTTTTTGGAGGCAAGGTGGTCAAGGGTGAGTGATTTCAAGACTGTTTACGAGTGTGGGTGGCTAGAGATGGAGCGGTGGAAGGATCCTAATGAGTGGTCGGTTGCTGGGATGGAGGAGGATTGTGCTGAGTTACAAGGCATTCTGGCGAGTAGACACTGTAGTGGCATCAAGGGTAGGGATGGACTTGCCTGGTCTCCGAATCCTAAGGGCGTCTTTACTGTAGCTAGTGGATACAGGGAACTATTGAACCGAAGATTGGAGGGAAGAGAGGCGCACTGGTGGAAACAGGTTTGGAACAATTCTTCTTGGCCGAAGTGCAACTGCTTCGCTTGGACTCTGGCCTTGAATAGATGCCTAACTTGGGATAACATTCGCAAGCGGGGATTCTTGGGGCCTTCAATTTGTGCTTTGTGTGGTAATGGGGAGGAAGACTCCTCACATCTGTTCTTCAGATGCCCCTTCTCTATATGCTTATTTGGCATTACTGGTGGGGGGTGTGGAAGTGTCCTTGTGTTCACGCAGACTCTCTAGTGGAGTTTTGGAGCAGTTTGGGCAGACCTCCTATCTTGTCCCCCTTCCTCCAGACGGTCTGGTATATTGGGCCCATTTTCATTCTTTGGCAGATCTGGCTTGAGAGGAACAGAAGGATCTTTCGTGAGGCCAAACTGTTAGTGCAACAAGTGTGGAATAGAATCATGGTTATGATTCGAGAGACGGTGGAAGCTAAATGTGAGGTGAATTTTCCTTTGGATAGAGATGAGGCGGATATCGTGAGTAGGTTTGGCTGGCAGGAGTTGTCTCCCACCTCCGCTTGTGTCAGAAGAGGTAGGTGTGCTATGAAGAAGGTCCAAAGGGTGGGAAGGTGGAGACCCCCCCCGGGATGAGATTATCAAAATTAACACTGATGGCTCCTCCAGGGGTAACCCAGGCCCTGCAGGGGTTGGTGGTGTTGGTAGGAATTGTTTGGGGGAGGTGGTTTTCTTCTTTTCGGTGCATAAAGGGAGGCAGTCTAATAATTTTATGGAGGGACTTGTTATTCTCTAAGCCCTGGAGCGGACTTGGGAGTTGGGTAGAAGGAAGGTTATCTATGAATCGGATTCACAAATTATTGTGAATTTGTTGACTGAGAAGAAGGTGAGTGGGATTCATTGGCAACTGGCAGGGATTGTTCATCAGATTCTTCAAATTAGATCTTTAATGGAGCAGGGGTCCTTCATCCACATTCCTCGTGAATGGAATAGAGCAGCTGATTGTTTGGCTAAGTGGGCTTTGGAACATGACAGTGATTAGAAAATTGAAGGTTGGGAGCATCTTTCCCCAGATTACTGTGAGGTCTTGCAAAAGATTTTTGCCGAGGATATGGATAGTAATAATGTTGGTTGATCTTGGTCGAAGCCTGAGGCTCTTTTTTGGAGCCTCGAGGCTTGGGCCTTCCTTGTAATTTTTGTGTCTGTGTTTCAATAAAGTTTTTACCCCTTTGATTCAAAAAAAAATTATTTTTTGGGCCTGCTCATATTTTTTGGGTCCTCATTAAAATATTTTGGGTTTACAAAAATCCGTACATCGGAAAGTGTGCCTTGGGATCTAGGCATTAGATTTTCTGCCTCGACATTTGTGTCATTTTTTGCTGCCTCGAGAATTATGCCATTTTTTTGTTGTTTTTGGCGATTTCTTGAAAATCGTGAAAAATGGCATATTTGACAAATATTATGCTTGAAAGCTGTCAGAAATTTAATGGGCACAATTATAATACCTGGAAGCATTGCATGCTAACGATATTTGAATATTGTTGCCTTGATCAAGTTGTTTTGGGCACCCAAACTAGACCCACGGCAGCCAGAAAGGACCAAGCCAAGTATGGCAAGCACAACCGTGAAGCAGTGATGCTCATCAAACTTTCAGTGATTGACGATCAGTTGCCCCAAGTGTCGTTCAACAAGATAGCCACTGAGATCTGGAAGCACCTGAAAGATCTCCATGAAACGTCAGATAAGAGTCATGCATTCTTTCTCAAGAATATGCTCTTCACAATCATGATGGACGAGAAAACATCTCTTCAAGAGCATCTGACAAAGATAAAGGATATTCGTGACCAATTGGAGGCTATTAGTTGAAAAAATGGAGGAAGAAGATATGGTCGTAATTACTCTGAAAAGTCCGCCAAAAGCTTATGAGCATTTCATTGAAACGCTCAACATTACTTCAACAAATGTTGATTTGAAGTTTCTAGATCTATGTAACAAGCTTTTACAGCAGGATCGTTGGAGAGAGTAGTTTGGTAGTAATGTCAGTTCATCCTCCACAAAACAGGCATTCTCTACTAAATCTTCTACTAAGGACAAAGGGAAAGGTCAATCTTCTCAGCCAAAGGGCTCAGGTCCTTCTCAAGATAGCAAGAAGAAAAAGAACGTTCGGTGTAACTATTGTCAAAAGTATGGTCACATGAAGGCTAATTGTCGCAATTGATTGACTTCTAAGCAAAAGAAGAAGGGAGGGTCTCAACCCAAAGCAAATGTCGCAGAGCACTCTGATCAGAAAGAATCTGCCTTCTACGCCTTTACTTGGTATATCGATTCAAGGACTCTCGGCATTTTACTCATTGTCGGGATTGGTTCACAAAATTTGAACCGTTCTTCGATTCAGTGATCTTTGGAGGAGGAGAGGAGTATACTGTTGTCGGCAAGGGCAACGTACATATTCACTCTGGAGGGAGAAATTTGACATTTCTCAATGTATACTATGTTCCAAGCATGGAACTTAATCTTCTCTCAGTTAGCCAGATCATGAGACATTCTCCCCAGTTGGATATTGTTTTCAGTTCCCATACTTGCAGCATTGTTGATAGGGAGACTCGCACTACAGTCGCTATGGGACTTGAGGATCATGGTCTTTATAGACTTGTTGATTCAAGTGATTCTCAAGAGCACACCATGGCAGCTAGGAGTACTTCCCTCAACAATCTTTGGCATCAACGTTATGGGCACTTGAATGTGCACTACCTCTCTCTATTATCTCCGGAGGTTTTGGTTGCTGGTCTACCTAAGATCCAAACTCCAAATCACGGAATTTGTGGAGCTTGTCAGGCTGGGAAGCAGCATTGGACACCATTCTCAGATGGTGATTCTTGTTGAGCCTCCAAGGTACTTCAATTGGTTCAGGTTGATGTATGTGGACCATTAAATACTCCTGTTAGTGGGTTTATTGTTTGCTGATGATTTCAGAAGAAAAATGTGGGCGTACTTTCTTAAGAAAAGATCAAATGTGTTCAGTACA
This sequence comes from Cryptomeria japonica, assembly GCF_030272615.1. Classification (NCBI taxonomy): domain Eukaryota; kingdom Viridiplantae; phylum Streptophyta; class Pinopsida; order Cupressales; family Cupressaceae; genus Cryptomeria; species Cryptomeria japonica. The sequence goes on from NC_081410.1 coordinate 348,024,595, forward strand.
TTTCAGAAGTTTAAGGCCTTAGTTGAGAAAGAGTCAGGTTCTCAGATTGTTACTCTAAGGTCAAATAATGGGGGGGAGTTTTGTTCATTTGATTTCTCCAGCTTTTGTGCTACACATGGCATTAAGCGCCAACTTACCACACCATACACACCTCAGCAGAATGGTGTTGTTGAAAATCAGAATCGCAGCATTATTGAAAGGGCTCGTTCTATGTTGGAGCATCCAAATGTTCCTAAAAAATACAAGGCTGAAGCAATTTATACTATGGTCTATCTTCTAAATTGGTCACCTACACAGGTTGTTAAAAAGATGACTCCCGAAGAAGCCTAGTTAGGACGCAAGCCTAAGTTGGGCCATCTGAAAATCTTTGGTTCTATTGCTCATGTATGGATTCCAGAAGCCAAGCGTGCCAAGTTGGATTCCAAGAGCCAGAAACTTATGTTTACTGGTTACAACGACAATCGCAAGGCATGCAAGCTAATTGATGTGGAGACAGGTCATCTCATATTAGGTCGTGACGTTGGGATTCCAAGAGCCAGAAACTTATGTTTACTGGTTACAACGACAATCACAAGGCATACAAGCTAATTGATGTGGAGACAGGTTGTCTCATAGTAGGTCGTAATGTTGTAGTCGATGAAACTACTGGTCCTCTTCTTTCTTCTACTACTATGAATCCTGAGGATCAGCCTATGAAGGCTTTTGATTTGGGTGTTTGTCTTTCCTTAGGACCACCTAATGGGAGGGCTTCAGATCATTCTAACACTGAAGATGGGGAGTCTCCTATGCATGATATCGTGCCACCTGACTTTCCTCAAGATCTGCATTTAGATGACTTTGTTCCAATACCTCTAGGAAACGATGTTTCTCCTATACCAAATGTTGGTACTTCTACTCTTCGGGCTAAATGGTGGGCCAAGACTATCGAGGCTCTTCATGATGATGAGCTCATTGAGGGCAAATCAATTCGCATAAAAAGCAAGCAGCAAAACATAGTCAATTTTGCTCTTATGGCCAACATATTCAGAGGCTAAAGGAATTCCTAAGTGGGAAAGGACTATGGAAGCTGAATACCATAGTCTTCTGAAGAATCACACTTGGGACCTTTCTGATCTTCCTCTTGGGAAGAAACCTATCAGCTGCAAAAGGGTTTACAAGGTCAAGTATCATGCAGATTGTACTCTGGATAAATACAAGACAAGGTTGGTAGCTAGAGGATTCACACAATGGGAGGGCATTGACTGTGAGGAGACTTTTGCTCCTATTGCCAAGATGAGCACAATTAGTCTTCTTCTTGCTATTCCAGCCCAGTTTGGATGTAAACAGAGTGCCTTCCTCAACGGTGAGTTGTAGGAAGAAGTCTACATGACGCAACCTCCTCGTTTCAAGGTTCCTGGAAAGGAACATTAGGTTTGTCGATTAGTGAAAGCACTCTATCGCCTGAAACAGGCTCCTCGGGCTTGGTACATCAAAATTGATCAGTTTTCAGTGCAGTCCCTCTGACACTAATCTGTATGTCAAACACTCTGGTGATGATATTCTTTTTCTTGTTGTTTATGTTGATGACTTAATCATTACTAGCAGTTCAGCACATTTGATTGCAGCAATCAAACAGGATTTGTGCTAGGCTTTTGACATGACAGATTTGGAGCTTCTCCATTATTGCTTAGGTGTTGAGGTTTGGCAGACTGGTGACAGTATTTTTATCTCACAGTCTAAGTATGCCAAAAGTCTACTTGACATATTTTGGATGCAAGATTGTAAACCTACTTCCACACCTATGGAGAAAGGGCTGAAGTCGTTAGCCAATTTTTATTCACCTATGGCGGATGAAACATCATTTAAGCAACTAGTGGGCAGCCTCATCTAGCAACTAGTGGGCAGCCTCATCTACCTCACTGCCACTAGACCTGATCTCAGTCGTGAGCTACATTTCTCGCTTCATGACAGCCCAAAAAGCTGATCTTTGGGTTGCAGCAAAGCATGTGCTGCGATATGTGAAGGACACTTCAAATTTTGGCATTTTGTATAGCAGGTGCAAGGATCCAAAGCTGATTGGTTATACAGACTTAGATTGGGTAAGTTCAGTGGATGACAGAAAATCCAAATCTGGGTATGTATTCAGTTTGGGTATAGGTGTTGTAACATGGACTAGCAAGAAGCAACGAGCAATGGCTCTTTCCTCGACTGAAGCAAAATATCGGGGAATAGTTAAGGTAGCATGTGAGGCAATTTGACTACAAAGGATGCTTTCAGATATGCAAATGACTCAAACAAGTCCTTCTCCCTTGTACACCGATAATCAAGGGTGCTCAAACTAGCCAAAAATCCAGTCTTCCATGAACGTACAAAGCATGTTGAGCTTCATTGTCACTACATCTACAAGCTAGGAGAAGACAGATCAGTTTATTACGGAAAACGTAATTGGTAAAACATTAATTGTTATATTAACATGAGCAAGAACGCTCAATAAATAGATTACAAAGATTTACAAAATAGAAAGTTTCTAAAATACAATATATTACACGATTGAGCATTAACTATTAACTTAGGAAAATATAATCTTAATACCCTCCCTTAATGCTCAATCTATCAACGACACCAAGCTGCCCCCTAAATCTAGCAAACTTATCTGGACTGAGCGACTTGGTGAGAATATCTGTTGTCTGCTCCGTTGTTGGAACATACAGCAATTGAACTGATCCATCTTCAACAAGCTTTCTGATGAAGTGACAATGAGTTTCCACATGCTTGGTTTTTTCATGGAAGACAGGATTCTTGGCAAGATTGAGCACTCGCTAATTATCACAAAACAAGGGAGTCCAACCTGCTTGAGATATTTGCATATCCGCAAACATCCGGCGAAGCCAAACTGCCTCACATGCTGCCTTAACTGCTCCTCGATACTCTGCTTCTGTCGAGGAGAGAGCCATTGCCTGCTGCTTTTTACTAGTCCATGTGACTGTACCGGATCCCAAACTGAACACATATCCAGAGGTTGATTTCTTGTCATCAACCGAAGCTGCCCAATCTGAATCTGTGAACCCACTGAGTCTAGGATCATGACTCCTAGTGTAAAGAAGTCCATAATCAGAGGTGCCCTTCACATAACGCAGCACACGCTTCGCTGCTACCCAATGATCAACCTTGGGGGTTGTCATGAAGCGTGAAATGTAGCTCACTGCAAAACTGAGATCAGGTCTAGTAGGAGTAAGATAGATGAGACTGCCCACTAGTTGCTTGAATTGTGTTTCATCAGAAGGAGAATCAGACTTGGCTGACAACTTCAATCAATGTCTCTATAGGTGTGGAAGTAGGTTTGCAATCCTGCATTCGAAATCTGTCAAGCAAGTTCCTGGCATACTTAGACTGAGAAATAAAAATGCTACTATCAGTCTGCCAAACCTCAACACCTAAACAATAATGGAGAAGCCCCAAATCTGTCATATCAAAATCCTTGCACAAGTCCTGTTTGATTTCTGCAATCAAATGTGTTGAACTGCCAGTAATGATCAAATCATCCACATAGACAACAAGAAAGAGAATATCATTACCAGAGTGTTTGATATACAAATTACTGTCAGAAGGGCTACGCTGAAAACCATGAGCAACCAAGTACTGATCAATTTTAATATACCACACTCGAGGAGCCTATTTTAGTCCATAGAGTGCTTTAACGAGTCTACATACTTGATGTTCTTTGCCGACAACCTTGAAACCAGGAGACTGCATCATGTAGACTTCTTCCTACAATTCCTCGTTGAGGAAGGCACTCTTAACATCCATCTAATGGACTTTCCATCCAAACTGAGTTGCAATAGCGAGAAGAAGACGAATGGTACTCATCTTGGCAATAGGAGCAAATGTCTCCTCATAATCAATGCCCTCCAACTGTGTGAATCCTCGAGCTACTAATCTGGCCTTGTACTTATCCAAAGTACCATCTGCATGATACTTGACCTTATAGACCCATTTGCAGCTAATGGGCTTCTTCCCTGGAGAAAGATCAGAGAGAACCCAAGTGTTGTTCTTTAGAAGGCTCTGGTATTCAGCATCCATTGCATGTTCCCACTCTAGAATCCCTTTTGCCTCTGTATAGGTCTGAGGCTCATAAATACTATGAATGTTGGCCATGAGAGCAATGTTAACTGTATTTTGTTGCTTGCCCTTATTTTTGGAAGATCTACCCTCAATAAGCTCATCAGGATGAAGATCACTGATGGTCTTAGTCCACCACTTAGGCCGGAGAGTAGATGTGCCAACATCAGATGGAGGAGGAATAACTGGAACTGGAGGTGGAAGAGGATCTGGAACAGGTTGAAGATTAGCATCATCCGGAGGAAATTCAGGTGGTGCATCATCAAATACAGAATCTGCATCATCCCTCCCATCAGGTGAACCAAATGGAAGACGAACACCTAAATCAAAAGCCTTCAAAGGCCGATCCTCAAAATTATGCTCAGACGAGGAAAGTTGAAACGGTCCTCGATCTTCATCAAAGACAACATCACGACTGAAGTTGAGATGATCAGTACTACATCAATCAACCAGTAGGCCTTATGGTTGTCACTATATCCTGTAAGCATAAGCTTCTGACTCTTGGAATCCAACTTGGAGTGCTTGGCATCTAGAATCCAAACATATGTGAGAGCCAAAAACTTTCAAATGGCTGATACTGGGTTTGCGACCAGTCAATGCTTCCTCAGGAGTCTTCCCCTTAACAACATGAGTGGGAGACCTATTAAGGAGATAGACTGCAGTAAACACTGCTTTTGCCCAATACTTCTTAGGAACATTTATGTGTTCCAACATAGACCTAGCCATTTCTGTAATGGTGCAGTTGCGATGTTCTACAATGTTGTTTTGCTGAGGGGTGTAGGGTGTAGGGTGTAGGGTGTAGGGTGTGGTTAACTGACGTTTTATGCCATGTGTATCATAGAAAGTGGAGAAAGCAGTAGAACAAAACTCCCCCCCATTATCAGACCTAAGAGTAATAATAGAACAACCAGACTCTTTTTCTACCAAGGCCTTAAATTTCTGAAATACAGGAAACACATCTGATTTATGTTTAAGAAAGTACACTCACATCTTACAACTGAAATCATCAACAAAAAGTAAGAAATACCTGCACCCAGTAACAGAAGGAGTATTCATTGGACCACATACATCAGCGTGGACCAACTGTAGTACCTTAGATGCTCGCCATGAGTCACCATCCTTAAACGGTGTCCTGTGTTGCTTCCCAGCCTAACAAGCTTCACAAACTCGCTGATTCTGAGTTTGAATTTCAGGTAGGCCATGTACTAAATCTTCCCGAACAATTTGAGCAAGGTAATGAATGTTCAGGTGACCATATCGTTGATGCCAAAGACAAGTGATAGAGGAGGATTTGTTGCGAAGGCATGCTCAAGAGAATCACATGAATCCACAAGTTTGTAAAGACCATGATCCTCAATACCAACGGCAACAGTAGTGTGTGTCGCACGATCCACAATCGAACACTTATGTGCACTGAATATGACATCAAGCTGAGGAGAATGCCGCATAATCTGACTCACAAAGAGAAGGTTTAGTTCCATGCCAGGAACGTAGTACACATTGAGGAATATGAGATTCCTCCCACTAGACTGTATCTGACCGTTGTCATTGCCGACAACGATATACTCTTCACCTCCTCCAAAAATAACTGAATCAATATAGGAAGAGAATTTTGTAAACCAATCACGCCTGTGAGTGAAATGCCAAGAAGCACCAGAATCAATATACCAATCAGAAGATTTCACGTGGTCTGCAAGTCTTTTAGCCATGAAGGCGTAAAAGGCAGACTCTATCTGCTCTGTGTGCTCAGCAACATTGGCTTTAGGTTGAGACCCTCCCTGCTTCCATTGTTCAGAAGCTATGCAATTGCGACAATCCTTAATCATATGACCATATTTGTGACAATAATTGCATTGAACCTTCTTCTTCTTCGAACCTTCCTGTGACTGGCTGGAGCCCTTCTGCTGAGAGGACTGAGATTTGCCTTTATCCTTGTGAAAGGATTTGGCTACAAATGCTTGCCCTGAGGAGGATGAAGTGGCACCACTACCAAACTGTTGTTTCCAACGATCCTGCTGCAGAAGTTTGGTGCACAACTCTAGAAATTTCATATCAACATTCTTAGACGTAATGTTGAGAGTCTCTATGAAGTGCTCGTAGGATTTTGGTAGACTTTTTAAGGTTATGACTACCATATCCTCTTCCTCCATTTTCCGACTAATACCTTCGAGTTGATCTCGAATGTCCATAATCTTCGTGAGATGCTCTTGTAAGGACATGCGTTCATCCATCATGATGGAGAACAACAGGTTCTTCAAAAAGAATGCTCGGCTTTTATCGGATGTCTCATGCAACTCCTTCAGATGCTTCCAAATTTCTGAGGCTGACTTGCCAGAAGGAATCTGAGGTAGTTGGTCATCTGTGACAGAGAGCTAAAGGAGCATGACAGCTTCCCTATTGCAATCATCAAATTTGTCCTGATCTGATCTGGCTACAAAAGGACGAGATTCTTTTCCCAAAACCAGATCATCTAGGCGGCGATATTCGAAAATAGTCAGCATGCGTTGCTTCCAGGTGTTATAATTTTTGTCATTGAATCGCTGACTGCCTTCCAACATCAAGTTGGTCAATGACGCCATCTTGCATGTTTCCCAATGCACAGAAAATGAGAAAATCTGAAAAGGCATGAATCTGAAATAGAGGCAGAATCAGGTACAGACTTAGAAAAAGACGAAGTACTGTTGGCACGGATTTCGAGAAAAAATTGTGGATGACCCAAAAAAAATTGACAAACCAAATTAGCTTTCAAAAAACACAAAGGTATCTAAAATTAGAATGCAAATCCGACAGCTCAAAAATTGAGGTACGAAAAACAATGCACCCAGAAATATCTGACAACGACCCAGTTGAGGTCTCCAAAAACCCACCAAGACTTTGTGGTTTAAAATTTATTCCGACTAGAAAATCGAAGGATTTTGATAAAACCCTAGTCGGATTTGTCAAAAAAATTATATTTACCACAAAAAATAGGGGTTACAACCCTAGTCGTCACCAAAAAAAATCTGCAGAGGCCGAAGACCCTAGTCGACGCTAGAAAAGAGCCAAAAATCGCGAAAAAATTCGTGTGGCGCACAGAAAAAATTGCGATTCAAAATCACAAGATGCAAACAGAACAGGAGGACACGAAAGAGCCGACGCGGGTGAGGTTGCAGAAGACAAAGGTCGTCGCGCGAGCAGAGTCATCTCAGAAGAAATGGCGCCGAAAATATCCAACACGCAAGCAAAAACACAAACATGGGAGATCGCGGTAGAAAAACGCGAAAAATCGCGTGATGAAAAAACGCACAGGCCACAAGAAATGATCCACGCAAAAGTAAGCACGCCAGAAGAAACCAAAAAAAAATCCCGCAAAAAGAACTTTTGAGTTCCAAAAAAAAATTCCTTTTGAAAATCTAAGTTCAAAAAACGTTTTTCAAAACTAAGAAAATTTCTTGAAAAGAAATTTCAGAAAAACGAAAAAAAAATTTAACAGTGCACTCTGATACCATATTACAGAAAACGTAATTGGTAAAAAATTAATTGATATATTAACAATGAGCAAGTATGCTCAATAAATGGATTACAAAGATTTACAAAATAGAAAGTTTCTAAAATACAAAGTATTACACGATTGAGCATTAATTATTAACTTGGAAAATAAAATCTTAATACAGTTCAGCTGCAGTATGCTCCAACAGAGGATCAAACTGTACATATTCTCACCAAGTCTCTAAAGCCCGGATAAGTTTGTTAAATTTAGGGGGCACAATCTTAATAACCTTGCCATCCTAAGAAGGTCTATAGCACTACAGTACAAAGGCAAGCCCTCTCACATGTAGAATTCAAATTCTCCACAAAGGCAGGACCATGCATCAAAAGCCAAAATCTGTACTAGGGTTGCAAGAGTGCAATAGCGAGCAGCAAACTTCATGAACCAGGTATCAAACGACCTTGCAGCTACACCCAACTGCCAACAAGAACCATTAAAGCGCCAAAATGTGCAAAGAGGTATTTTCCTCTAGCAATTTCAAATTCAAATGTAATTTTGGGTTGTTAAACCATTGTGGGCTGGGAAATTTTCTCTATAAGTATAGACCTATGTTCCCATTCATACGAAGATGATAATTTTTACAGCTGAGCTACAGAGCATAATGTAAGAGTCAATTCTCAAATTCTACTTACACAATTGAGCTTTTCAGCCTAATGTGTTAGCTCTTCTTCTCTCTCTTTGTTGTTATACAAAGGAACCTCTATGTACGTTTTTCAGAGTCGTAATCATGTAGTAGCTGATTGATCAATGAACTTAATAGGAAGCAAGTTGTTGTCTTGTTGACTCTCAGTCTTGTCTTTGTTCAACTTTGAATGTTATGTGCATATTTCCTTCTATTGATTATTGCATCATGTGCTATTGAGCTCTGCTCTAGTGGTAAAGACAATATCTATCCCGCATAAGCCTTTGTTATGTTTAATTTGCTTTCTACAACTTCTTACTTTATTGTACCAACTGCCAAAATCCTAAACCAGAGAAGGTAAGTGCCAAATTCAAGTTTTGTGGCCCAATATGTAATAGACTTGATTCAATATATAGAGCCCAATTTTTATAGTATTGTGTTCACTAAAAAGAGAAACCCCAGTGACTCAAGATAAGACTCGTGAGAAATTCTATAACCAACTACCAACCGTTGAATATGTATTATTGAAACATGTGTAACCATGGTGGATCCCAAATATTTTATGCAAAGTATTTTAATATAAAATTGGATCCAACATTCGATTGGAGGAGAATGTCACTAAATTTCAAGTTTTGAGGTCTGATATCAAAATAGACCCAAAAAGAATCAAGATATTCCAAACTGGTTTAATTGTCAGAGGAAAAGAAGCCCAATATGCTATTTCAGGGTATGATAAATTACCGGACCCATATCACTAGGTCTATGATGTGAATTTTGAACTTGGGATCAATTAAATTCAATGACAACAATTCCCAAGGCCTTAAAAACATTTCCAACTTTCTAAGTTCTGTTGAATCCTTTCAATGTCGGTATGGAGAAAAGAATGAAGGGTTGAGTCTCATATTAAGTACTCTTGCCTTGCCATAAGAAATGGAACCAAGGGTAGTATTGCCCATGAGCTTGTAGGTTGAAGTTAAAATTTTTAATTACCTTGTCTTCCCAATTCAAACTCTTATATATTGGGTATAATGCTACCATATAAAAGGACTAAGTTATTCCTCCAATCTCTCCTATGAACAAGTATTCCAATTTTCCGCATGATGTAAGCATTGACCCCCCTTGTCTTATGATCTAAACACTAATCCAACTTGCAATTTTGATGTAAGCATTAATCCAACATGCAATTTTGATGTAAGCATTAATCCAGCCAGTCTTACAATGAAATTAAATATCCAATTTGTCGCATGATAAATCCTGTGATTAAGAATATCTCATTAATCCCTCAGTTCTGATACCCAAGGTATCACTTAGAGATAGATGACGAAGAATGGCTTGAACAAATACAAGATGGCAGGGTCATCTAATTCAATTCCACTAAAATTTTGCAATTCAACTCTACAGGCTTGAGAAACGTGTTCATTATTTTGTAGTTCTCTCCTAGAATCCAAAATAATGTAGGGAGAGTTTGTGCTTGTTGCTTAACTCTAAGTAGGAGACATGTATTTCCTACCAACTTTTGATAGGAGATTTTGCATTTGCTATCTACCTTGAACAGATCCTAAAGCATCCAATAATTCTTTGGCCAGAGCAGTCTTGTATTTATGTTGTCATGCATTATGCTTTTTGGTTCCTTGTATCTTGTATGAGTTTGCATTTACACTAGCATCATCATTTTCCCCTGATGTCTCCCCTTCAGTGTTCCTCACAAGATTCTCATCAGATAATATGTGAGGGAATCCATTGCTCTGTGGTTGGCAGAAAAGCACCCATTTGATGGTCTTTCTCCCTACCTAGATCACAAGTGTTGAGCACGACAATACACACGCTATGACAAGGAGATAGGTACATCTAGCAAAAATCCGATTCATATTGTTTTGGTATGAGTACTTGACTAATTTATTTGTCTTGGGTCTTATGCATCAATTTCTTAGACACCGAAATTATGTAAAATTGTATACATTTAGAGAATTTTCATCAATGCATTTGTGTTGACAGTTGAGTACACTGATTTAGTACACTCCACGCATGAGAAATTTTGTCATGAGTAGAAGATGGCAGCAAGAGAAAATTGTCTTAGTGATAAGACTTCACGATTTTCTCACAGGTGAGTTACAGACCTGTGATCTTTCCAGAACCCATACCAGCGACCAGGCAGAGATCCAAGCACAATATCAAATGAACAAAGAAGTACCAAGGATCGCATTGCATTAGACCAAGGAATAGCAAGGATCGCATGACAGTAGTGTGGAGATTAATTCCCAAGATGTGTGATCATCCAAGGATTAGTTAAGGACAAAGAGGCAAGTAGCCAAGGGACAACTCTTGCAAATGAACACCGTGGGAAGTGACACACCTCTCCACCCAATAAGAGGGTATAAGTACAGCCTATCGCCCTCCAAATGAAGGCATCAAGCAGGACAAAAAGCATCTGGAGCGATCAGTAAAAAGGGACACAAATACAGATCAAAGGAAAGACTCTTGTGGAGCAGCAAGTACGAACTGGATCAGGCCTATAATAAATCAGATCCAGATTCATTATATCAAACAAATAATAACATTAGTCACTATCTTTGTGGATGTAAATCAGGTTTTATCTTGTAAAAAGGGGAGTTTACTTGGTAAAGATATATCTCTAACCATATCCCATCTCTTGCTTTCATTGGAATTGTAATTCTAGGGCTAATCCAAAAGGGGACATTACAATTGGTATCAGAGCACCGTTCCTGCCAGCCTAAGGGACAGAGGATAGTTGATGCAACCTAGCCAAAGGGCTCAAAGGGCCTTGGAAAGAGAAAAGAAGAAACTTCCATCCACCAACAACACAATGAGTGAACAAATGGTCAACGAATTGAGGACCTTCATGGAGCAAACCACTCAAGCTCTCATGGAGCCAACTAAGAGAAAGACCCAACTTCTCCTCCAAGCCATCCAAAATATGCATAACAATAATTCCCGACCCAACCAGACCAATGGGAGGGATACTGTTGTGACATATTCACATATCGGCCCATTGCAAATGGGGACCCCTACTTTTTTTGCTTTTTGGGGTTTCCTTTCTAGGTGTTTAGGGTTTGTCTGTTAGCCTTTGCATTTTGAGTGTCGCCAGGGGATCAATAGGATGGTAGGCTTTGCTTGAGCCAGGGTGAGTCCACAAGGCAATTAGGGTTTCTTTGAGAGTCTTCCTTATGGCCTGGTTTTGCTCTTGTTGCTAATTGTGTCTTGCTTTGTGAGTGGGTATCATTCTTGAAGGTCCGAGCTAGGTCAAGATGGTGAGTGATGAAGTCTGGAATGTCATCCTGATCTTCAAATGCCCTGAAATTTGGCTAAGTCTGGAATGTCCTGATCCTGAAATTTGGCTAAGTCTGGAATGTCCTAATCCTGAAATTTGACTAAGTCTGGAAAACTGAAGAATCCTCTAAAAACTAAACTTTGCAATATAACTCCTAGAGGTCCGAAACCACTCTCAAACATCCTGAAAGTATATATGGAATATAAAATCTTTCTTCTTTCTTATACTTAAATGTTATATTCCATAAAATGATCCTGACAGAGAGTCCAAAATGTCAAATTTCGCTCCTGACCCTTCCAAAGGGTCCAAAGCGAATTTCGCTCCTGACCCTTCCAAAGGGTCCAAAGCGAAATTCTCCATAGGACATTCTACTTTGACCAAAACCTAGAACTAACGCATTCCCAGGCTTGAATGAAGGAAAAAACGCTTGTTTGAATGAAGAAATGTGAAAATGAAGTCAGGATCTTGGCCAAGATTAGGAATTTCGCTCCTGACCCTTCCAAAGGGTCCAGAGCGAAAATCTTTATAACTTTTGTTTTCCTCCTTGTTTTGGCTAGGCGTTGGCTTGATGGGAGATGAATGGGTATGTTTTTGCCTTGAGAGGGAGTTTGATTGATTTTGAAAAACAAGATTTTGGCCTAAAGAAGATTTTCGCTCCTGACCCTTCCAAAGGGTCCAAAGCGAAAATCAACCTAAGATTCATTTCTGGCCTTATTTGACAAAATTTTGATTTGCAAGGCATTTTGAAGGGAAGAGTAGACATGTTTGGACGTTGGAAATGTTTGAAAGCTTTGAAAAAATGAAGGATTCTAGCCAAGAAGGTGAATTTCGCTCCTGACCCTTCCAAAGGGTCCAGAGCGAAATTCCTTGCAAGCCTATTCTTTTGACCTTGTTTTGGCTTAAGACCTTATCCCTTGGGTGAAGGATGATGTTTAGTTACCTCTTGAGGTGATTTTGAGTTGGAAAAAGGAAGAATCAAGCCCAAATCATGATTTTCGCTCCTGACCCTTCCAAAGGGTCCAGAGCGAAAATCCTCCTAGACCTCATTTCCTTCCCTATTTGACCAAATTGTGATGTCCAAAGCATGTTGAAAGGGGAAATGGACATGATCTTGCCTTTGAGAATGTTTGGAAGCTGTGAAAATGAAGGATTTTAGCCAGGAAAAGAAATTTCGCTCCTGACCCTTCCAAAGGATCCAAAGCGAAATTCCTTATAAGCCTACTTTTTAACCTTTCTTGGACATGAAACCTTGTTCCTAGGGCAATGAAGGATGAGATTCTACCTTGCAAAGAAGTTTCAAGTTGAAAGAATGATGATTTTGGGTCAAGAATGAGATTTTCACTCCCGACCCTTCCAAAGGGTCCAGGGCGAAATTGTGCAAAACCTATCTTTTCCCTTAGTTTCATGCCAAATCTAGTGTGGATCATGATTAAAGAAGGCCTTAGGAATGACTCCAAATTGTCAATTATTATCAAACTTGAAGGAATTGAGCCAAAAAGTGATTTTTGCTCCTGACCCTTCCAGAGGGTCCAGAGCGAAAATCTTGAAACCACCTATTTTCCTTGCAAGTCTAGTCAAACGTTAGGTTTTCATGGCTTGGATGGGTGCGAGGAGACATGCTCTTGCCTTTTGAAGTTGATTGGTGTTGAAAATGATGGAAATTAGCCCAAACCAAGAAATTTGCTCCTGACCCTTCCAAAGGGTCCAGAGCGAAAATCCTAGGATCACCTACTTTCTTTGCAAGACAAGTTAAAATTTTGATTTTTATGGCCTAGATAGGAGTGAGGCAATGTGCCCTTAGCCTTGGAGGTGAATTGAAGTTGAAAGGATGGAAGAACATGCTCAAAACTTGAAAATCGCTCCTGACCCTTCCAAAGGGTCCAGAGCGAAAAACACTAAAACCATCCTTTTCTCCAAATTTTGTGCTAAGTCAGGCCTAGACTAGGGTGAGAGAAGCTATTTGGAATGCCTTGGAAAGATGTTTATCCACCAAAGATGCAAATTTTAAGCTAAAATTGGAATTTCGCTCCTGACCCTTCCAAAGCGTCCAGAGCGAAATTCTGGATAGGTCCTGTCCCTGGCTAGTTTCTTGAGCGAATTCTCCTTTTTGGGCCTTGTGAAGATCGAACCAATGTTGCCAAGTTGAGAAGTGGGTTCAATATGGGGGATTCCAGATGAAGTGAAGTGAAGAAAGTGAAATTTAGTGTGAATAGGCAAGCAAAAAAGTGAATTTCACTCCTGACCCTTCCAAAGGGTCTAGAGCGAAATTCATCAAATTCACTATTTCCTCTTTGTGTCAAGACAAGATTTTGATTTCTAAGGCATGAAAAGACTGGAGAGAGGTTGTTTAAGCCTTGCAAGATGAGTTGAAGTAAAGGAAAACAAGTAAAGAGAGAAATTCGCTCCTGACCCTTCCAAAGGGTCCAAGGCAAAATTCTCCAAATCAACCATTTTTCCCTTATGAGAAGCTAAAAGGATGGATCCCTAGACTTTGTTGGACTAAAACAAGCATATGCTCACCTTCCGAAGGATTTTTGAGTGAAAAAATGGGGTAATTGAGGCCTAATCAAGAAAATCGCTCCTGACCCTTCCAAAGGGTTCAGGGCGAAATCCTTTGAAACTGCTATTTTTCACCTTGTTGGGGCCAGGCGAGGAGCTAATTGTGAGGTAACGTTGAAAGGAGGTCTAAATGAGCCAGGAATGCAAAATTCACTCCTAACCCTTCCAGAGGGTCCAAGGCAAAATTCTTATAGGGCCTGTCCCTGGAAAGAGTCTTGAACTAACTTCATTTTAATATCTTTTGTTGATGATTTAAGTTGAAAATGCTATGTTGAAATGAATTTATCATGTGTCCTTAATCATCTTTTGGTTTGTTTTGGCAGATGAAAGAAGACCAGGCCAGGACAAGGACGACTTTCTCCAGCCCAGCATCAACAAGGACGACCTTCTCCAGCCCAGCCCCATCAAGGACGACCTCTTCGAGTCCAACATTTGAAGGAAAGACAAGGTGGCATCCCAGTCATCACTCCTCCAGTCGGGTTGGTCCACTTCAGCATGTCCAGATTCAATGTACCTGACTCATCAAAGATGGCACTAACTTCGATGTACCTACCCCGACTATCCATTGGTCAAATATTCCAGAGAAGACATGTGTCCAAATAATGCAATTATTTCATTGGCCAGAATTGAGTTTGTTGTAACAAACCCTAATTAGGGTTTCCATTGTAAAATCTCGGCCATTGATCTCAAGTTGATCTGAGCCATCGAATTGTATTGAGGGCGCTATATAAGCCCTGGCTCCTCATTTGTAAAGGCTAATAGTTAGTCAATAGTTGATGGTAAGTGAATAGTCAGTTGATAGAATAGCAGTTAAAGTAGAATAGAAAGAGAAGGCAAAGATTGTTGCCAAGATGTTGTTGTAAAAGACTTGTAAAAATTCATTGAAGAAATGGTGAAATCTATGGGTCGATTCAACAATTTGCATGGTCTCTATACTTCTCAGATTTGATTTCATGTTATTAGATGAGTGGAAGAAATGTGTTTGATTGATGGTGAAATTCGTATATCCATACTACTAGCAGTTTGTTGATTGCAGACTTGCCCTGTGTAGTCAACTGGAGTCATTCAGCTTAAGCTTAACTTCAATTGTCACTTCTTCGTTGATATGCATCAGCCTGATGGTGTCTATGTCTGTAGCGATGATCTAAACATCATAAAGCTTTCCTCCGAAGATCGCACTAACCTTGTGGAGATGGTCCTGGGATGTCAAGACAAGACTTAGTTAGAATTTTATCAAAGGTCATTCATTGCTCCTACATTCTTAGTATCAGAATTAGATCCTTCCCTCGCCCTCATCCTTTTTTCCTTTTTTCAAAAAATCTAGGCTAGTGAAATCCCGTGTTCCAGCAATATTCAAAGCAAGTCAGACGTTTAGGTCGTCAAGTGTAAGTCCCCTTGTGATTCCAGCAAAATCACATCATACCACAAAGAGCTTATCCACGAGTAGAGAACCTACATACAAGAACCTTGGAGTTGCCTCGACTAATCCTTCGGCGAGATCTTCAGCAGTCAGGAAACTTTGCTCAAGAGAGGATAAGATACCTCTAGGTATTTTATCCTGTGTTCGCATGTGCATGAAAAACACATCAACAGATACCAACTCCAACCACTCTAAAAATAACAACATCCCAACAAGGGTATCAACCAATGTTCCACGGCCGTTGGGGACAGGGAGACGAGGGGACGAGCTTCGAGGACAGGGGGAATTGGGCCTAGGAGGGGGAAACGCGTTTCCATGGAACACTGGTATCAACCCCTACGCCAACAAAACCTCCCTTCAGAACACATAGTAGAGGAAGAAGCCAATAATCCAACCATTGATAATGTTGATGAAATTGTGGAAGCATACTCTGTTGTTTGTAATTACGGCTGGCGGATTCCAATTGCCTTGGGCAACATTGGAATCCGCCTAAGGGGGCCAACCCCTTCTCCAACATATAGGGCCATGCCCCATACCTCTCGGCTCCACCTAAAAGGTCTCCACACTACATCCAAACCCAACACGCCTCCATGATAGGGCCGACCCTATCCATTTCGCTTAAAAGGAATTAAATAAATTAATATGTTTAATTTGCAAAGAAGGCCGACATGATTAAGAAGTATTGCTACTCCTATAAATAAAGCATATACTTCACATAACATTATTCATTCAGTTTTGCAAGAAGATGCGAAATATATTCTAAGGAAGCGAAATATATATTCAAGGCAGTTGATAACAGCGAACTACATTAAAGGGCAGCAGATCATTAATAGAAGACAGCGAACTTCATCAAAGGCAGCAGATCACCACCAAGAGATAGAGAACTCCATTGAAGGCCCAAACAAACCCTATAGAAGGACTGCGAGCTACTTGAGAGGTGCTGTTACCCTTGTTACGCACAGCAAGTCAGATTAGAAGGACTGCAAATCATGATCTCCATTAGCAAACTTATTGTGTAGACTTCTATGTCATCTTCCTTGTGACTGCAACATCTATACTCCAGATAAGTGTGTAATTATCAGTTGAATTCAAAACCATAATCAGATCTGAGGATCTTTTCTGGCTGGGTTTTTCCTCCTAGGAGGTTTTCCCAAGGTAACTGTGCTTTGTCTTTATGCATTCATTTCCTTTACTATGCTTAAATCTGGAAAACAATAAATCTAATTAGCCTAGTTAAAACTAATTCTGATTTTCTGAGTTTTATTCAATCTGAAAGTACTAAAACTAACATACTCTAGATCGTGAAGTTAGGAGGAATGTCTCCTTTAGGTATTATTATGATGCTAAAACACGAAGTGCCCCTAATAAGAGAAGAGGGCAACCTGATAAAGATTTAAAAGAAAGGATAAGCAAAATGACCCTTCCCAACTTTGATGGATCCATAGGGCACGTTCATGGGTCCAAAAAATGGACACCTATCTTTCACTCCACCGCATGACCAAAAGAATAGGCCATTAAATTTGCCATACTCCACTTAACAAGGATTGCACATGATTGGCGGCATCATGGCCTTATTACCCAAGGCCACCAACACATAACCACTTACGATGAATTCACTCAAAGGCTTATCACAAGATTCGAACGGTACTTTAATCAACTAACACAGCTTAAACAACATGGAACCATAGTAGAGTATGCCATTGAATTCCAAAAACTATTAGTCATGGTCCCAGAGGTGTCTCAAAGAAGACTCGCATACCTATTTATCAAGGGATTAAAAGAAACTATCCAAAGCTTGGTAAGTGCCCTCGATCCTACATCACTTGAGGATGCAATCCAAAAGGCACTAAATTTAGACATCACACCCACAAAGGACAAATACCATACAAAGAATAAACCTTTTAACATTCATACAAAAACCTCATCCCCCTCTATCTTACAATGAAAGAAAGGAGCTCATTAACAAAGGATTATGTTTCCGATGCAAGGGAAAATGGGAACATGGGCACAATTGTAATCAAGAAAAACTTAAAAGATGACAAGAAGACCCAAAAGGAAAAAGTTTGTGCTTCAAATGCAAGGAAGAATGGAGGCTAGGACATATATGTGGGAAAGGAAGGCAAATGCGTAATATTGAGGCAATGTCTAACAAAGAAGCAAAAGGAAACACAAGCAAGAAAACATGGTACAATGAAGGAGATCTTAAGAGAACCCAATCGAAAGAAGAAGGGACAATAAACAAATGGAGCTTTGTGGAGGAACAAATCTAGGGGTTAGGCCCCCTTACTGGCTCATGTGAGCAAAAAGGTGGGGTTAGGCCCTCTTTCTAGCTCTAAGTGGCTTATGAGAAGCATGGTGGAGTTAGGCCCCCTTCCCAGCTCATGGAAGCAGAAAGGTGGGGTCAGACCCTCTTTCTGACTCTAAGTGGTTTATAAGCAGCAAGGTGGGGTTAGGCACCCTTCCCAGCTCATGGGAGTGGTAAGGCAAGGTCAGGCCCCCTTCCTAGCCCCTAACAAACCTTTTGATACACTTGCATTTTGCAGATCCAAATACTTCTTTCTTTCTTCTTTGATTCTGCTAGCCTGCAAGGTAAAAATAAAACAATGGATGCATTTTAGTCAATGAGAAGGGATCTAGCAATATGTGTATTTGTGTGTATGTTCTATGTCCGCATGTATTCATGTGTATGCTTCGTGTTTTTATGTGTATGCTCCATGTTTGGTTCATACCCGATGTGTTTCCAGTATGTCTAACCCAATGATTACTATAAACATATTCCTATCATCATGAGATTTCTATTTTTGGTTGACCTAGAATATGAGAAAAACTAAGAGTTTTTTTAGGTCATAGATGTGTCATGCTTCTAATCTTCATCTTAATATATGGAAGACTCCTAAATTTCAAACCTTGCCAATTTCCAACTCTAGATTATGTTGTTGTGAGTTTTAGTTCAAATTCGCAACTTAGGGTAATACCAAGGTTACCAAAGTTAATTATATCATATGGAGGATATAAGAATTACAAATCCCCAAGAGATGATTTGAAACCCTCGCATACACAAAGATTTGGTTAAAAATTATCATTGCTTGAGGGCAAGCAAATTTGGAAAGGGTGGACTGTCACAACCCCATCATGAGTAGAAGATAGCAGCAACAAAAAATTATCTTAGTGATAAGACTTCACGATTTTCTCACGGATGAGTTACAGACCTGTGATCTTTCCAGAACCCACATCAACAAACAGGCAGAGATCCAAGCACAAATATCGAATGAATTAAGAATAGCAAGGATCGCATGATATTAGACTAAGGAATAGCAAGGATCGCATGACAGTAGTCTAGAGATTAATTCCCAAGAGGTGCAATCACCCAAGGATTAGTTAAGGACTGTTGACGTGTATTTTGTACACAATCATACACAGAATAAAATACCCAAGGGTACCTTATCCTCTCTTGAATAAAGCCTCTGATTGCTGAAGATGTCGCAAAAAAGGATCAATCAGGGTGACTCCAATGTTCTTTTATGTAGGGTCTCTACGTGTGGATAAGCACCAGTGGTCGTTGTGAATGTTGTTTCATCAAGGGGCCTTACGTCCTCCGATTTGCAGGAACAGAAATTTCCTAAAGCTAACAAGTTCTCAAAAAGATCAAAAGGTAGAGTTTACAAGGGATAAATTCTAATCTAATCCTATGAATGACCCAATGTAGGCTAGTCTTGGCAAGATTCTACCAATTTCAATATTGCCATGAAATAACAACCCAACTGAAATTGATGCGATCTTCTAAGGTAACAAATGATTTTTCAATTCATCAAGGATCACGGACACTACCACAAAGGCACATATCCAATCCTCTTATGATAGAGAGGACAAGGCAGTAAAGATAGATTGGAATGAACCTGAGGTTGTGGACTTGAAAACTTTGATGGCTCCAGTTTTGTCCTGTACTCGCAGATGGGTTGATATGCAACATCAAAAGTTGAGAGAGCAAAATATATCAATGACTTTTACTTTGGAGGAAAGGTCGGCAGAAGGAACAAGCGTAAGTGAGGGCCATCCTCATCCTAGAAGCACAAGCGAAGGCAATCCTCACCCCAGAAGCGTAAGTGAAGGCAATCCTCATCATAGAGGTGCGAAGAGGAAGGAAAGACCTGAGAAAAGAGAATCTTCCAAGAAGAAGCAAGAGGCCAATCGAGATCGCTCATCCGGCACATCTTCTCGACAAGAGAAGAGGACACTTGAAGTTGAGGAATCTATGGAGTCAATGGTTCAGAATGATAAACCTAAAGAAGGACAGGCATCTCAACGTTCATCAAGTCAATCTCCCCAGGTCAATGAGCTACATGAAGACCGGAACGACGATGAAGCGACGTCTCCTCTCCGAAAAGAAGAGCCACTACCTAAAGAAATACAAGTTAGAGAGACAAGGTCCGCCATTCCAGATTGGTTGAAGGAGAGGTTAACAAGGGTAATTGTGATCGAGGACGAAGATAATGTGATTGATTTAGATAGCCTTGTTGGAGATTCTCAGGGAGTAACAGAAAAGAAGGAGGCCACCAAAATGTCCAAGATGATCAGAGATGAAACAAGGTCCAGGAAGTTGCAGATAGCTACACCGGCAGTGGACAAGTACGAAGGTGAGATCCTTGCAGAAGAGTATGATGTAGAAACCGTTGAGCTTGGTCCACTCACCACCGAGCAGGCATTGGATGAGGCAACTGATTCATTTGAGGCACTTAAAGATAAACTTAAGGAAGAAATGGAAAAGAGTAGAAAACTTGAGAGAGAGGTCAGTGCTTGGAGAGGCTACTTTAGCCACCTCAGTCAGCCTTTGGGACGTTAGGATCCAGCAGTATCTCCTGTGCAAGCACTTCCCCTTGAATCAGTTGGTGAAGCAGAGAAAGTTGAGAGCTTGGTCCAGCTTATGAGCTCTTGGATTGACAAATCCCATACAGTTGTTGTTGAGTTTGCAACAAGAATGATGCAGACCATTCATCGGGCTATCCAGGTCCTTGAGATCATCCACAACCTAATGATAACAGTAGCCGCCTTTGCTCACACTAAAGATGTTATCATTCCTGTTCTTCAAGTAATCAGGCAAACACCAAGAAAGATCTTAGCACAAGAAAAAATAATGGATGGAGGAGCGGGTTACTCAAAATGGGCGAGACTAAGAAAACTCAACCTGCCATCAAAGAAAGTCTCACCACTAGTCAGATTCTTCCAGAAAAGGAGGTTGCCGTTAAGAAGGATGTGGTCAAGAAAGGGAAATCTCCAAACAAGACCAATCACTCAAAAGGGGAGGACCTAGCAAAGAATGACAATCCGAAGGTCAATGAAGTGAAACATCAAGAACACAGCAGGGATTCCTCAGTCCTTTCCCAAGGAAAAGATGAACCCGCCCCGTTCCTGCATCCTCCATCCATTATTTTTTCTTGTGCTAAGATCTTTCTTGGTGTTTGCCTGATTACTTGAAGAACAGGAATGATAACATCTTTAGTGTGAGCAAAGGCGGCTACTGTTATCATTAGGTTGTGGATGATCTCAAGGACCTGGATAGCCCGATGAATGGTCTGCATCATTCTTGTTGCAAACTCAACAGCAACTGTATGGGATTTGTCAATCCAAGAGCTCATAAGCTGGACCAAGCTCTTAA
Organism: Cryptomeria japonica; assembly: GCF_030272615.1. NCBI lineage: Eukaryota > Viridiplantae > Streptophyta > Pinopsida > Cupressales > Cupressaceae > Cryptomeria > Cryptomeria japonica. Next base: position 348,045,765 of record NC_081410.1, read on the forward strand.
CTTTCTCTGCTTCACCAACTGATTCAAGGGGAAGTGCTTGCACAGGAGATACTGCTGGATCCTGACGTCCCAAAGGCTGACTGAGGTGGCTAAAGTAGCCTCTCCAAGCACTGACCTCTCTCTCAAGTTTTCTACTCTTTTCCATTTCTTCCTTAAGTTTATCTTTAAGTGCCTCAAATGAATCAGTTGCCTCATCCAATGCCTGCTCGGTGGTGAGGTAGTCCTGCATATTCAAAACTCCTAATCAAGGCATATATGATGTACGAGCTCATGTGGAAGGATTTAGTAGCCTTCAGTCTTCTCAACTGTACGTCCAAGCAATAGCTAATAATTCTAGCCCAATGAATTGTTCCTTTTCCTTGAACTATCACTTGGATGAAGAAGAACATCCACTTCTCAAAATAGAAGGCTTGAGGAGCCCCTGTAACTCGATTGATTAAGGTTATCAAATCCCTATACTCCTCCTGGAAGTCGATCCTATGTGGTGTGTTGGGAATCTTGCTCAGGCTTGGACGACTTTTGAGTAACCAATTCTTGTTGATGATGCTCAAGCAAGTGTCTGGATCATCTTCGTACATGGATCTAGCTCCTTCCAAGCTTTTGTAAATCATGTCTTTATGTTCTGGCAGATGGAGAGCTTCATTGATAGCCTCATCTGAAAGATAAGCCAAAGTGTTTCCTTCCTTGGACACGATCGATCTTGACTGTGGGTCATAATGGCGGGCACACTCGATCATCAGCTCATGGCACTGGACTGCTGGAGGGAAGTCGGCCGCCTTGATGATGCCACTCTCAATTATTCTCCTTGCGACAGGTGATGGCTTTCCAATGTAAGGGACCTCTCGAAACTTCTTCACACTGAAGTTTCCCAAGTTGGTATCTCCAATGTTGCTCCATTTTGACATGATCTTGGTCTCCATTTCTTCATTCCTTTGATCTTCCTTCATGAGGGCTGGACGACTGGTGGATGCTCCTGGCTTTGGGGTCGCCATCTTGACACCTACACAACATTTCATAATGAGCAATATACCTTGGAACGTAAAAAATATAGATTAAGTTTAAGCTTTAAATTTAGGAAACTTCATGATAAATCTTTGAATTATCATTTCCTAAATATGACGATTATGCAATTGGAAATTCAAAATTCAAAATTCAAAATTAGGCTAGGAAGATCTTCACCATACCCTTCTTGGAGAACTAGCTCTAAAAAAGATGCAAAAATTAAGAGATTTGCTAGGCAAAATGAATATCGAAGTCCTCTAGCAAAGGCGCTTCCTTCATCAATTTCACCACCTTGTGGGTCTTCAACGCCTTGAGGAAAATTCGCTCCTCCTCTAGCCTCCAACAAAGTTCGCCCTCCTTCTTGGATGAGAATTCGCACTTCTCCTTGGAATGAGATTTCGCTCCCTCTATTGCTTCTCCAAATCGCACTTAAACAAATGAATGAATGATGGATTAAAATGTTTCACAATACCTTTCTTATATAGGCGCTCACCATTATACTCTCCCATAGGCCGACTTGGTGGAAATGAAGCAAATAATAAGCAAAATTAAATAAAAAGGAGGCCGACCTTTATAAAATATTTAAAATAAAACCCCAAGCGCACTCCTTTCATTTAATAATTTAATTAACTAATTAAATGCCTTTGTAATTGAATTTCGATTTTTTTTAAAAGGCTAAAATTAATTAATAAATACCATGCGCACTTATTAAATGTCAATTTAATTTCAAAATGTTTCAAGGTTTTATCGAACTTGGCATTTAATGCAATTTGAATGATTTTGGCGCCCAATAATGGAAAACAATAGATATTAACAAGATCGCTCTGGTCCCTTGGAGAGGGACAGGAGCGCCCCTTCATTTCGGTCTTGTATCTCTCGCTTCTCACGTTCCAAGTCTCATCTTGGATGTCCAAAATAGAATTCTTGCTTGGCATTTGGGGTTTAATTTATTTCATCTTTGGAAAGAACTTGTTTTAAAGCAATTTCGCCCTGGTCCTTGACTGGAGGACAGGAGCGATTTTATTCTAGACCTCAGACTTCTTGCCTTTTACGTTCGAAATTTCTTCCTTTACATCCAAAGTGGGGTTTTCATTCGTGACTTTGAGTTTGATCTATTCAATTTTTTGAATGAATGCTCTTTAGAACCATTTTCGCCCTAGTCCCTTGGAGAGGGACAGGAGCGATCTTGCATTTATAAGCTCACTTGTGTTTCGCCAACTTTCAAAATTGTCTTCAACGGGTTGATTGTGCCTTCTTTCACTCATCTCCAACATAAAATTCGTTCTAACTTTGCGGGAAATTTGCCTTATGAGGAAATCGCTCTGGTCCCTTGGAGAGGGACAGGAGCGCCTTGGCCATTATGGGCTCACTTTGCATTTTGCAACCTTCAAAATTATCTTCAAATGGAGTGACTATGTCCTCTTTCCTTCATATCAATCTTGAAATTCGCTTTACTTTGGCCAAAAACATGTCTTGAGGGAAAATCGCTCTGGTCCCTAGGAGAGGGACAGGAGCTACCTTTGATATTCGCTTTGGTCCCTTGGTCAAGGACAGGAGCACCTTAGCCAATTTGGGTTGATTTTCAACTTCGTAGACGGCTCAAGTTATATTCAATGAACAAAGTATTCTTCTCCTGACCTTCTCAAATCACGAAATTATTTAAATTTTGCAAGGATTGGGCAAACTTGGCATTCAAGCTCCGGTTCTTCAGTGAGGGACAGGAGCGATTTTGTCATTTTAGCATATTTCCTTGCTTGCCAATTGCTCAAATTATATTCAATGGACAAAACATGCCCTCCTTGATCTCTTCCAATCAAAAAAATTGTCTTGGTCCTGCAAGGACAGTGTAACTTTGAAAAACAAGCTCCGGTCCTTCAGTGAGGGACAGTAGCAATTTTGTCCTGTTAAGCACAAAACTCAATCTTTCGTTGCCAACGACGAAGTCCGGATACTCCTTCATGCTCATTTCATCTTTCATTGCGTCCTTGATGCTTCAATTTGATCAACTAAGGCCCAAAATGCCCTAAGTAAACCATTTCGCCCTGGTCCCTGAGTAAAGGACAGGAGCGATTTGGTCTTAAACTTTAAAATTCATCATTTTTGAGTCTTCAAAATCTTCAAAATATTCAACTTACGTCCAATTTGTCCTCTTGGAAACCCTACACAAAACAAATTAAACAAGTCAATAACCAAGATGCATAAAATATCACTTTTCGCCCTGGTCCCTGGATGAGGGACAGGGGCGATTTCACCTCTGCAGGCCAAAATATCAAAATTTAGGTCTTCAAATCACTTGACAAGGCAAAATTAGGTCATCTCCAAGGCCAGGGGCCATTTACTAAACCTTCAAAAATTTGGTCAAAATTCACCCGGACAAAATGTATAATTTAATCATTAAAATGCTGAGACCCAACTTGAATTTGCCTTCAAAATCTTAACTGGACCTATCTTGAGACAAACTTGACTTCCTGACAGACTCAAGCTAATTCAAAATTGCAATCAATGCGAGGGTGCTTAATAATCTGTCAAAATTGGACTGGACTTTGGCTTGAAAATATCAAAGGAAACCCTAAGGCTTAACCCTAATCCAGATGACTCACTCATTTAATTCAAAACCCTAAAGCAGAGAGAAGGACAGGCAAAACAAGAGCAAAAAGAGGGGGTCCCCATTTTAATGGGGCAATGTGTGAAATGGTCACAACAAGGACAAAGAAGCATGTAGCCAAGGGAGAACTCTTGCAAATGAACACTGGACAACTCTTGCAAATAACACTGTGGGAAGAGACACACCTCTCCACCCAATAAGAGGATATAAGTACAACCTATCACCCTCCAAATGAAGGCATCAAGCAGGATAAAAAGCATCCGGAGTGATCAGTAAAAAGGGATACAAATACAGATCAAAGGAAAGACTCTTGTGGAGCAGCAAGTACGAACTGGATCAGGCCTATAATAAATCAGATCCAGATTCATTATATCAGACAGATATTAACATTAGTCATTATCTTTGTGGATGTAAATCAGGTTTTATCTTGTAAAAAGGGGAGCTTACCTGGTAAAGATACATCTCTAACCGTATCCCATCTCTTGTTTTTATTGGAATTGTAATTCTAGAGCAAATTCTAGAGTTAATCCAGAAGCAGACATTATAATTTGTTGGAATTATTAAATGATAAAATGTAGGCACTATACATTTGAACCTGAGATCATTATGAGTCTCTATCTACTATTATGCAATTGTATGCATGGTTTCTTGAGACCTTTTGAAATGTATGAGCTGGAGAGCAACAGGATAACCTATGATAATACATTTCCGTCATGTGAATTCAAGCCTCTTGTGTTCATTGTCACAGATATAAGCACTCTGCAGTTTGAAGATAAATAATATGTGAGTTCATTTTGAAATAGCATTGGTCATTGTTGTTGGTAAACGTCGCTGCAATATTTTGCTATAAATAGCATCACTCGCCTAGTGAGCAGCAAAAAATGCCTACCATAGTGGAGAAATCACTATTGGATTAGTGATTTTCCATGTTTGAGAGGATCAGCTCCCTCATATGATGGTTTTGGTGTTTTTAGGCTATGCTTTTAACTAGAGAGCAGGAAAGACATAAAAATAAATAAAGAGAAATCTTAGATAAGCCATGATCTAGTTTTTCTTCAAAAAATACAAAGGTTTTTAATAAAAGAGAATAAACACAAATATTTAATTCCCTTATATAAATTATTTGAGAGAACACATTGCAGCTAGGGTTTGCAAGAAAAAATGCTAGCCAACATAAGATACTTTCATTTAAGGTTTTCAGACTCTTAGATCAGAAAATAAATTTGTTATTCCATCCACTATTGCATATAGGATAAATGTAGTAAATGAAAGAGAATGATTATTTTCAAATTTTAATTCATCACAAAGAATATTCAAAGAAAAGCTACAAACTTAACATAAGAAAATTATATACCAGTAAAGGCAAACACACAAGCTCATAGACCAGCAATGTTCTTTATTTGATTTCAAAAGAATAAGTCTAAACACTCTTTCTGTTTCTATTTAATGTAGGTAAATCAAAAGTCCTGCTGAGAAAAACCCTTTCAATGATTAGCCTTTACAATATATAGGGAAGAAGAGTACTTACGTCCATATAACTGCCCCTATGCGAACTTAATAAAACATTTACAATAATATTATAAAATCTTATTATAAGCATGCATATTGAATTCATTAATATAAATGGGTTTCAAACATTAGTAAAACTGACTTTATAATAAAATGCTGGGTCTTCCTTGAAATCTGATGGGCATATGACTGTTGAGGTACTCTGTTAAACTGTTTGTATGTATTGGCTGGAAAGCGGTGCTGTTGCAGACTTTAGGGTGGAATTGTGGCAAGGTTCTTGTGATGAACCCTTGCTGGTGCAATTCTTCAATCTGCTGTAATTTATTATTTTTTTTGTGTTTTTTATTATTAGAGATGGTCTTTCAGAAATAGACAGAAGTTGCAGAAGGGGTTTCTTTAATTTTCAATACATATTGAAAGAATACATGAAATTAATCAGCTAAAATAATAAATTGGAGAATTTAGAAGCATAGCCGTAGGTCCTTAGCCAATTTATTGAAATTAAAAGATTCAAACCAACAACTTACAAAGTTCTGATTTTTATTCTGTAAACAATTCAGTTCTGCTCTTATTTAATAATAAGACACCCAAACAGTGAGAAGACGACGCCAATAAATGAGCAAGCTATGTGTTTGGGAAAAGAGGCTTCCAAACAACAAGAAATTATCAGCAATAACAGCAAATAGAAAACCTACAACAAATCTGCCTTGTAAGAAGCCAAATCTGCCCCAATTTGATTCAATTTGACTTATGAATGAAGCCAACCAAGCTGCAACAATTTGATTGATCTTTCACAATCTCAAAGCTACTGAATTCTAAATAATGCACGCTCTCCAAAACAGGTCCAAACCCTGGCCGCCATAGCCAAGTGCTCAAAAGAAATGTCAAATGCTCAATATCAATTAATGAGGTCTAATTTCATCTTGGCCACCTAAATACCCAAAAGGTACAATTTTCAGCAATTAGGGTTTTAAAAAATATAACTTGCTTTTAGGGTTCCCAGCTTAACCCTAAAAGGGATGCCCAACTTAGGAGATATAGAATTTTCACTTAAATAAATTTAAGTGATGCATTTTATGATTTTATTTTAATATTTCATTAAAACATTAATTGCCTGCGAGAACCACTTAAAAATTCATATCTCCCTCATTATCGCTCAAAAACTGAATCCGTCAGAAGGTGGGGCCACAGTTCGCCATGCCAGTGAAAATAGGACCATGTCTATTTTTAGCAGTCTTTCCCTAAAAAATAGGAAATCCTCATATGATGTCAGAAACTGATGAAATGAAGACCAAAACTGAACTCAACACTAAACTAGAACAAATAGATTGACCACTCCTCAAGATATTGCATCACTGACCCCCTTATCCATACCCTGTTAGCCTACAAGGGTCCAAAAATAGGCCAACTCCTCAAACCATTGCTTGTGACTAGGATGGGGACATTACGGTTCTATGTCTTCGTTCCAAGAAAGATTAAATTTCAATGAATGTAGGGCCAAATCCTTTTACTTACCTTTAAAATAACAATTACAGTTGTGGTTGTCATTACATTCATCCCTTAGCTTCTCCCCATTCAACTGTTTGTGCTTAGAATTATATACAACGAGATCATATATTCTAAATCCGTCACGTGCAGTGATACAATTGATGTTGTGATAGGGCTTACATATTTATTTAATACAAGTCAGACAACACAGCTAAGCATGTAGCAAAAGAACCCTTCATTCCTACATCACATTAGATGAAGCTTCTCACATCATCCCAATATTTACCAACCTATTCTGCCCACCTTTTAATGCATTGTTTGCTTCTTCATAGTGATGATGCCAATCTTCATATTTTTCAACACTGAAATTCATAGCCCCTATAACAAGTGTCTATAAACCCTGTGATGAATAATTACATACATGGCTCTCTCAGAAGATATCAAGTTAGAGGATGATCCCTCTACATCCATGCTCAAATTAGTGTTCAAAGACTTGTCTATAATCCTAACTCCTAAGCATAGAACTATCTGCACCTTCCACCAATAATTTCAGAGTATTATCAGGACTAACTATTACCGACATGCACTTACAGTCACTGTCAAACTCAAGAAGTCCTAGGGCATCCAACTTCTTCCTTTTGCCAACTTTTTCTAGTAACTTTCCCATAAAGCCGTTTATTTCTTCTAGAATGTGTCCCAAATCCCCATGGTCTGGAAGCTCATTGTCATTCCCTACTGCAAACCTCATACCCTTCTCAATAAAATGCTAACAACTTTTCTGTCCAAGCTATGCTAGAAATGGGTTGTGATAACTGCAAGTTGTCACTTTACTGTTACCCAGGATATGATTGTAAAACTGCAAATGTCAATATATGTTTTAAGTGCAACAAAACTAAACATTGGCATTGTTGTGGCTTAGAGCCATAAGGATAATGAGGACAAAACAGGACAAAACACGTATCATTTTTCTATATGGTTATGAAAACCACCAATAATTTTAAAAGTTTCTATAGCCTTTCGACATTTCAAATATGATGTTGGAGGCACAGATGTTTACAGAACTTGCCAATCAGCAAATTCAATGGTTGTTTTAAATTGCATTTGTTGGTGAAGTAGAACTGGATTGAAGCAGAGTTGCAAAAGGGCTTCCTTCTAGATCATTAGTTGCCATTGCAGTGATTACATCTTTCTTGCAAACAAAATTGTACTCGGTTGGATCAACCACTTCATAAGCCCCATTAGCTCTGCTTTAGACTGCTGTGTGATCTAACCTTTGCTTTGGTGGACTTTGTGGAGGCCATGAAGTTGAGAGTTGGGAAGGAGCTTGTCAAGCTTCATCATTTTTTAGAACACAAGTACAAGTTAAACTGTCACAAGAGCTGTTTCCATTTCTTTCCAATCTCAAAATACTGTGATTGTTCTTTATATTATCCTCCATTGAATATACATTAATTGACATGCAATGTAATGAAATAACTTGCACAAAAGATGAAGATAATATAAAATATTCTGCAAATACTTGATAATAGGTGAGAATAACAAGCCACTTTGAGGGGGCGAACCTCCAAACATCTCCAGTGAGAAAACAATTCACAATCCGATGATCAAATAAGACACACTGCCTCTTTGTGACACACTGCCTCTTTGTGTTCCCTACTTATGCCTAGGATATCACCCAATCCAACTTAGATAACCACATATAAGCCCTAGGCTGACCTAAATAACTAAACAAAATAAAACAATAATAATATGACTTAATTAAGAATTAAAGTAGCCACAAGCTGACTACTCATTACCCCATTGTATACTCTAAGATTAAGGGTGTAGCATGCAAGGATTTGAAGAGGTGATACATTCACCACTTCAGAATTGGGATTTTTCGACCTTGATGGCACATTACTGTTGTTTGTGTTTGAAAAGATATGACCATTGGCCACTTCTGAATCAAGCATTTTCAATCCTGCGAACATATTACTTGACTTTGATGGCATTGCAGAGGAACCAACAATGGCCATCTCTGAAGTAGGCTTTTTCAACCCTATATGTAGTTTCATTATTGAGTATAATTTCTCAACAGTGTGAAGACAAAAAAAGGTGTCATTTTTCTATATGGTTATGAAAACCATGATATCGGCCAATTGATAGGTTCATAGATTTCTTAAAATGCCAATGCATTGTTAAGTCTTATAAGCCTTTTCAGACAGATAGACAATGCAGATATGTTGGCATTGTATAAGGTTTACTAACTACTTAAACCACCAATAATTTTAAAAGTTTCTAAAGCCTTTTGACATTTCAAATATGGTGTTGGAGGCACAGATGTTTACAGAACTTGCCAATCAGCCAATTCAATAGTTTGATATACAACAATATTTGCTTGAAGATTTTTCCCTTTAAACTAAATCCATTTTGTGTGTTTCCTGTGATCATTGCATTAAATGGACAATATATATCCAATGAACAACCTTTAACAAGTTTGTTAACTTCCATGTGCTGAAAAGTGAAAAGTGAGCACATAAGAAATTCTTGGAATAGACTTGGAATTTCTATTCCAACATCGCTTGATCTTTATTCTGAATTTCAACCTAATGCCAATAGCATTCTCTATTTTTTACACAGTTGCACCGAGACGGGGGTACTTGGAGGCTCCGGAGACTGGTACGAGTACTCGTACAGCTATTTTTTCAAAATAGGAAACGGGGGTACTTGGAGATGCCATTTTTTTATTAAAAAAATTTAATAATTTATAGAAAATCTGAAAATAGGTGTATATTTGTAAAACTAATTATAAATATAGACAGTGTATAAGGAAATTGAAAGCAACGGCCCAAACCAACAAGTTGAATATTTCAACACTGCAAATCCTTTTGCTATTATATGTGATTATATATATGATAATGTGAATTTAGATTATATATATAAGAATATGAATATAGATATACTCACAAGAATGAAGAAAGAAAATGTATATCATCGGAAAATTCCCAACTCTCAAGGATCTAATAGAATTCATCCCCATCATGCATACCGCAAAGTCTACATAAAGGAATTAAAAGAACAAGAATATAGAAAATATGAATATCTTTTGAGTTTTGCATCAAATTGCAAATAGTTGAATAGCAACTATTTGTCGTCTTGTTAGCTCACGTTGACTCCTGCCTTGTGTTGGCTTATGTTTTCTCTTCTGTGGTGTGTTTATTTTACTGCTTTCCGATGCATTTAACTTTTGAATTTTAGGGGTTTTTGTTTCATTTATGTGGGAGTCAATGCCTTTTGCATGGGAGACAGCGAGAGTCTTCCGGAGACCGCAGTTTAAAATCTCCTGCAATTGGAGACATCTGAGGTAAGGTCTCCAGTACTGGGACGCGTCTCGGAGACGTCTCAATCTCTGAGACACATCCCAGGGGGTCGGAGACGGGTCTCCGTGCAACTATGATTTTTTACTTGAAAATATTTCTTGCAGGAATTTATAATTCTGGATCATGACATATTCTATCTTTGCTTCCAAATTTACCTTGTGCATGAAAATAACTCCTGGATGTATCATATCCATCATTTGGCAATGAAATTCTCCAGAAGCTGCTTCCTCCACTTATGTGTAACAGTATTAAGCAGTTGTTGTATAGGTGCACTGTTTGTAATCTCTATTTGCTTCCTAAATTCTACTTCAAGTCCTTTGCAGGTATAGCAAAACCTTCTGCCACTTAGAGAGTAATGTTTGGTCTGGTATGTCAATCAAGTGGTTTCTCCAGTCAGGCTGTTCCATATAGACAATCCTCACTGTGAAATTCTTGTTAACCTTGATTAAGTGCTTGAAAGTATTTTTGATTGCGACGTCATTCCCAGAAAGTGTACCATAGAATATTGCACCAAAAACCTCCCTTGCCAATTACTGTATCATTTGTCAAAGCTACAAGGTCAAAAACGAGGCCAACACTGTGTCAACCCAATATTAAGGTTTCCTCTTGAATGTTGTTGTAATGTCCCCACTTTGAAATAGAATTTAATAATAAATAATAATAATAAAATTTAAATATTAAAAATTAAATTAAAATATAAAAGAATATAATTAAATATAATTAATTAAAATTTATTTATGTTAATGAATGGTCAAAAGACATGGGAGGAAAAGTTGTGACTCCCTCAACAATGAGATATAAAAGGGAGAAGAGAACCTCATTTGAGAGAAGGATAATTTGGAAATCAGAAGTGCGGATCTGATTATGAAAGATTGTGTCCCTTTCAAAGGGCAGAAATAATGAAGAGTTGCACTCTTTCAAAGGGTGCTAATGGTGAAAGGGTGTGTCTCTTGCCAAAGGGCATACATGATTTAGAGGTGTGACATCTCCCTCACATTGAGAGATATAAAGGAAACGAATCAAAAGGATCCAGTGACATCACCATCGATCAGATCAGATCAGATCTGTTATAAAGACACAAGCAGTAACATCCTTGTTCTTGGTGGTATGCATGGGGATGTGCTTAATATGTACGCTTAATATATGAAACTTGATAATGTTCTTATGCAGAATTTAACAGTAATATTAATATAGACTGCAATATGTATGACACTCATACTTAATTTCATATATATATTCATAATACATGAGAAGTTAGTATACTTATAGTCTAATTCTTGTTACTAATGTCAGTATTTAAGAAGAAGGGACTGAATTGTTTCCAAAGAGGTGCAGTCTAAATCCAGCCACTAGGATGATTCCCAAGATAGGGTAAGGATCAGCGTCCCGTAAACTTTGAGGGCATGGTTCCAAGATAGAGTAAGGGCTTGGATCTGAAAACTTTGGAGGAACCTATTGTGTTTTGTCATCTAAGCACTTTTGCAACATAATCATCTCCTTTTTCCTTAAGACAGGATAGTAACAAGAGCGTATAAACAGATGTTAGGGTTTCAAGCAGATCCGAAGCAAATATGAACTAACAATTATATGCAGATTTAAATACAAAAGATAAAGAAATAAAATAGGACACAGATAACACAGAGATTTAACGTGGTTCACCCAAAATGGGTTACGTCCACCATACACAGCCGTCCAATCTTTCTTATTATCCAGCAAAAATAGCACATCAACCTTACCATGCCTTAAGCATCCCAACCGCTTATTACAATCCGAACCCCCGTAGCGGGCTTCGCCCACTTTGGGGGCTGCCGCCCCCAAACCCCTGCCCGAGGCCCTACCCGGCCCCGGACCCTGACAAGGATACGTGCTGAGTGTACAGTACTTTGTTGATCAGTCGCCACATTTCAACAATCTCCCACTTGGAGACTGTTGACATGTTTTTTGTACACTATCAAACACAGAATAAAATACCTAAAGGGTACCTTATCCTCTCTTGAGTAAAGTCTCCGAATGCTGAAGATGTCGCAAAAAGGATCAATCGGAATGACTTCAAGGTTCTTTGCTGTAGGATCTCTACGTGTAGATAAGCTCTTTGTGGTATGATGTGATTTTGCTGGAATCACAAGGGGACTTACACTTGGTGACTGAACATCTGATTTGCTTTTAATATTGCTGGAACATAGGCTTTTACTAGCTTTGATTTGAAAAAAGGAAAAAAGATGAGGGCGAGGAAAGGATCTAATCCTAATACTACGAATGTAAGAGCAATGAATGATCTTTGATGGAATTCTAACTAAGTCTTGTTTTGACATCCCAGGACCATCTCCACAAGGTTAGTGCGATCTTCAAAGGAAAGCTTTATGATGTTCAAATCATCACTGCAGGCATAGACACCATCAGGCTGATGCATATCAATGAAGAAGCGACAATTGAAGTTAAGCTTAAGCTGAATGATTCCAGTTGACTACACAAGGCAAGTCTGCAATCAACAAATTGCTAGTAGTATGGATATACGAATTTCACCATCAATCAAGCACATTTCTTCCACTCATCTAATAACATAAAATCAAATATGAGAAGTATAGAGACCATGCAAATTGTCGAATCAACCCATAAATTTCACCATTTCTTCAATGAAGTTTTACAAGTCTTTTACAACAACATCTTGGCAACAATCTTTGCCTTCTCTCTCTACTCTACTCTAATTGCTATTCTATCCACTAGCTAATCACCTTCTAACTACTCTCTATCTGTCTTTATTAACTGCCTTTACAAATGAAATGTCAGGGCTTATATAGTGCCCTCAATACAATTCGATGGCTTAGATCAATTCGAGATCAATGGCCAAGATTCAATAATGAAAACCCTAATTAGGGTTTGTTACAACCATTACATAACATTTAATGCTTGACCAATGATAAAATTGCATCTTTAGGACACATGTCTTCTCTGGAAAATTCGACCAATAGATAGCTGGGGTAGGTACATCGAAGTTTGTGCCACCTCCCATGAGTTAGGTACATTGAATCTGGACATGCTGAGGTGGACCAATCTAATTGGAGAAGTGATGACTAGGATGCCACCTCGTCTGACACTTGGTTGATGCCAATTTGATGTTGCTGAGAAGCTAGCTTTAATTAACTCTTCTAGAACTATCTGCTCCTTCAACGAACCCTTTGCTCTGACTTCTTGTGTCTTTGATGTGCAGGATGATAATGTACCTCGCCTTGGAATGCTGGATTGGAAGAGGTTATTCCTGATGATGCCGGATCGAAGAAGGCCGTCCTTGTCGATGCTTGACTGGAAGAGGTCGCCCTTGATCTGGCTTGATTTTCCAACTAGGGATCTCCATTTGATGCCTACACAAAATATTAAAGTTAGTCTTTTGAGCATCAAACCTCAAAGCATGAAATTTAAGACCTTTCAAAGGTAAAACTTAAGATATTAATTTTAAAAAAATCATGATAAATCCAGAACTATACATTTTCAAATTAATTATGAATGGAATTTGGATCTTCAAAACTTAGATTTTACAAAATTGCAATGGGATCACAATAAGTCTTGAATAAGAACTTCAAAAATGATTCTTCATACCTCCTCTTTGATTGCTTAACTACAAAACCTTGGCAAAAGATGAAAGAAAACCAGATTTTGATGGACAAGCTTAGATTATAGTCCTCCCTTGGATGAATTACGCCTCCTCTAGCTTGGAAAAGAATAAACTCCACTAGCCTCTTCAAAAATCTAGAAATTCGCCTTCAAATACCTTCAAAACATTTGGAAATTATCCTCCAATCTAGCAAGAAATTCACCTCTCCAAAAGCCTTCAAGATGAATTTCGCCCTCCTTAGTCTCCACACTTAGTAGAAATTCGCTCCACTCCAGCTAGATTTCGCACCTTCAATTAGCTCTCCAAATTCGCACTTGAAAGGATGATTGAATGATTTGAATTGTAAAAAAAAACACCTCCAATATATAGAGCGCTCACCCCTTTGCTCCCTCTAGGCCGACTTGGCAAAAAGAGGTTAAAAATAAATAAATTTCCAAAAAAAAGGGGGGCCGACTTGGCAAAATAAGTGAAAATAAGGCCTTGTGCGCTCCACATTTAATTTTAAATGCCTTCACAATAAAAGTTCGATTTTTTAAGGCCTAAAATCAATTTATTAAATGCCAAAATGTCTTTATTTAATGCCAATTTAATTTTAATTTTTTCAAATGCCCCAAAGTTAGCAGATTTTGGTGAATTTCAAGGAATGTCGACGTTCAATTAATGCAAAAAATGAAGGATATCATCAATTTCGCCCTGGACCCTTTGTGAAGGCCAGGAGCCATTTTTCAATCTAGACCTTGCATACCTCCTTTTTTCCACCCAAAACCTCATCTAGACATTTAAATGGCATTTTTAACTGGAATTTTGAGTTTGATTTCATTTGATATTTAGGAGGAAAGTGTATTTATTCCTTTTTCGCCCTGGACCCTTAGAGAGGGTCAGGAGCGATTTTGCAAATTCAAGCTTATCCATCTTTTGTTAGTCCTCCAAATTTTCTTCAATGGGTAAAACATACCTTTACGCATCCATTCCAACCAAAAAATTGCTTTGACCTTGCAAGAAAAATGAACTTTTGAGAATTTCGCTCTGGGCCTTCAAAGAGGGTCAGGAGCGCTTTTGCAAATTTAAGCTTATCCATGCCTTGTTGTTTCTCCAAATTATCTTCAACGGATAGAACACACCCTCTTCCATTTATTTTAATCACAAAACTTGTTTTGTCCTTGCAAGAAAATTGTACTTTTAGAATCTAGCTCCAAACCTTCAGTGAGGGTCAGGATCGCTTTTGCAAATTTGGGTTGATTTCCTCCTTGTTGACCACTCAAATTATATTCAACGGATAGAACATGCTTTCCTTGATCTCTTCCAATCATAAAATCACTTTGATCCTGCAAGAATAGCGCAAATTTGAAAATCAAGCTCCGGACCTTCAGTGAGGGTCAGGAGCGCTTTTTGCCATCATGATCAAATATTGTTTCACTTTTCATCTCGAAATTTCCTTGGCTAAGGAAGATGTTATCTTGTTTCATGCTATGAATAGGTTTTTATATCCAACAAGGGATAAAATAGTGTGTCCACAAGAATTTCGCCCTGGACCCTCAGAGAGGGTCAGGAGCGAATTTGCCTTCTCTAGGCAAAACTCCTTCATCCTTTGGTCTTCAAACGGGTTTGGGGCTTCATCATGCTCATTCCACCGCTCCTCTTGCCTTTAATACCTCATCTTGACCACAACAATGCTAAAAATGACCTTCATGGAGAATTTCGCCCTGGGCCTTCAGTAAGGGTCAGGGGCGAAATTATCTTTGTTGCCCAAAATTCAACAATTTTCAAACTTTCAAACTTTCAAATGCATCCAGTAACGTCCAATCTTCTCTCCGGGAAACCCTGCACAAAACAAGTTAGCCAAAATTAGCGAGAAATAAACTTGAACCACATTTTCGCCTTGGACCTTCAGCAAGGGTCAGGAGCGAAATTTACAATCTAGGCTAAATTGCTCAATCTTTTAGTTTCAAACCACTTCACAGGGCAAGGTAAGATCATTTTCAAAGCCAGGAACAAGGTTTCAAATTCAAGCGAGTTGGCAAACGAAATCTACAATGAATTTCGCTTTGGACCCTTGGAGAGGGTCAGGAGCGAAATTCCTAATCTTGGCCAAAATTCATCATTTTCTTCAAGGTTTCAGACCTCCAGGAGCTATATTGCAGAATCTAGTTTTTTGAGGTTTTTCAGTTTCCAGACTTAGTCAAATTTCAGGATCAGGACTTTCAGACTTAGCCAAATTTCAGGATCAGGACATCACTTATCAACTTGACCTAACTCAAGCAGAACCTGCTATCCAGGAGATCCCCTTGGCGACACTCAAAATGCAAAGGCTAACAGACAAAACCTTAAAAGACCTAGAAAACAAACCCTAAAAAGCAAAAAGCAGGGATCCCCATTTGCAATGGGGCGATGTGTGAAATGGTCACAACAGAGACTGATCAGGCTCCACACCGAACAATCTCCCACTTGGAGACTGAAACTACACGACACCACTGTACATGCAACATCCGCTGGAAAAAACACTGGGACTTGACTGGTATACATTCCACAATTATCAATCAAGAAGACCAACAGAAACTGATGAAGAAATCAGCTTCTCCTAAGGAACTGCCTTCGTGAACATATCAGCAGGATTCTCACTTGTGTGAATCTTCTCAAGTCGTAACTGACCCTCCTCCAAAACAGTCCGGATGAAGTGGTACCTGAGCTGAATGTGCTTTGTCCTTGAATGAAAAGCAGAGTTCTTCGCAAGATGAATGGCACTCTGGCTATCAGTATACAATGGGCGATCCTCCTGTGTTTGACCCAATTCCTCCAAAAAACATTGTAACCAAATCATCTCCTTGTTGGCTTTTGTAGCAGCAACATACTCAGCTTCAGTGGTTGAAAGTGCAACAACCTTTTGCAGCCTAGAAATCCAACTGACTGTAATTCCCCCTATAGTAAAAACATACCCTGTAGTACTCCTCCATGAATCAATATCACCCGCCAGATCAGAGTCAACAAATCCACTAAGAGCAGCATTAGATCCTTTGAAACATAATGCCTTCGTAGTGGTTCCTTTCAAATACCGAAGAATCCATTTCACAGCATTCCAATGTTCCATACCCGGATTACTCATAAACCTGCTCACAACTCCCACTACATGTGCAATATCTGGCCTTGTGCATACCATTGCATACATCAGACTGCCAACAGCTGATGAATACGGGATGTTAGACATTTTATTAACCTCTTCCTGTGCCTTTGGGCACATCTCCTTAGTCAATTTGAAATGACTAGCCAAAGGTGTACTAACTGCTTTTGCATCCTGCATGTTAAATCTTTTCAACACCTTCTTTATATACTCACTTTGGGACAAATTCAAGGTTCTATTTTTCCTGTCCCATGTAATCCTCATACCGAGAATTTGCTTAGCTGCACCCAAATCCTTCATAGCAAATGACCTGGCTAATTTCTCTTTAAAATCATTTATATGTTGCATGTTAGACCCAGCAACAAGCATGTTATCAACATAAAGCAACAGGATAATATAACTGCCATTATCAAATCTCTTAAAATATACACAATGATCAGAATGACATCTATGATAACCATGTTCAACCATGAAACTATCAAATTTAAAATACCATTGTCGAGGTGCTTGCTTTAGGCCATACAGACTTTTCTTCAACCTGCACACCAAGTTCTCCTTACCTTTGACCTCATATCCCTGTGGTTGCAACATGTAAATTTCCTCCTCCAAATCTCCATGGAGAAAAGCTGTTTTGACATCTAATTGTTCAAGGTGTAAATCATCTGCAGCCACAAGACTAAGTACAGTTCTAATTGAAGTCATTTTTACAACTGGAGAAAATATTTCATCATAATCTATACCCTTTTTCTGTGCAAAAACTTTTACCACAAGTCTGGCCTTATATCTTTTCTAACCTCCTTCCTCCTCCTTCAACCGATAAACCCATTTGTTAGGCAAGGCTCTTTTTTCTGCAGGTAAAGGGACTAAGTCCCAAGTCTTATTTTTCATCAAGGAGTCCATCTCCTCTTTCATGTCTAGCTCCCACTGTTGTTTGACATCCACCTGCATTGCTTCTTCATATTTTTCTGGTTCACCAGAATCAGTTAATAATATAGAATACAAAGAAGGAGAAAATCTTTCAGGGGGTCTACTTGACCTCGTAGAACGTCTAACACTTGCAGAAGTTTGTGGGACATTCTGTTGTTGTTGAGCATCAGGAACCTGTGGCATTTCATTTTCAGGAATCTCATCCAACACCACATATTCTTGCTTGTCCTGTTCATGCTTCTTTTCCTGCATTTGTTCTTTATACATAACTTTCTCATTGAATATAACATCTCTACTTCTAATTATTTTCTTATTTTCAAAATCCCATAACTGATAGCCATATTCATCTATCCCATATCCAATGAAGGTACATTTCTGAGATTTGGCATCAAGCTTGGTTCTGTTTTCTTTATCAACATGGACAAAAGCTTCACAACCAAAGGTTTTCAGAAAAGAATAATTTACCTTTTTACCAGTCCATGCCTCCTCTGGAATACCACCATCCACAGGGGTTGAAGGTCCTCTATTTATCAAATAGACAGCAGTATGTACAACATCTGCCCAAAAATGTAAAGGGCAATCCAGCATGCAATCTCATACTCCTCGCGCATTCCATGATAGTCCTATTCATTCTCTTTGACACACCATTTTCCTGTGGAGTTCCTGGAACTGTCTTCTGCTTTCTAGTCCCATTTAAGGAGCAGTAATCTTCAAATGCCTTGCTGCAATACTCACCTCCATTATCCGATCTGAGACACTTCAACCTTTTTCCTGTCTCATTCTCAACCAAAGCTTTCCATTTCTTAAAAGTTTCAAAAACATCTGATTTTTGCTTTAGGAAATATACCCATGTTTTTCTGGTTGAGTCATCAATAAAATAACATAATAACAAGAGTCACCAAGAGATGATACCTGAGCCGGTCCCCATACATCTGAATGCACAAGCTCTAACTTCTCACTCTTCTTCTCCTTCCCAACCTTGAGAAATCTGACTCTTTTCTATTTGCCATAAACACAGTTTTCACATAACTCTAAATCAATCTTCTTTAGTCCTGGCAATAGATTTTTGGAGTGAAGGATTTTCATCCCTTTCTCACTCATGTGCCCAAGCCTATGGTGCCACATTATCGAATCTGTTCTTGCAACATCTATTGTTGTTGTCCCTACAGTAACTTTATCTGTAGCAGATAAGGTAGAGTAAGTGTTACTAGTACACAAATATAATGTGCCTACCTTCGCACGTTTAGCTACTACTAATGATCCTTTACTAACCTTCCAAATACTGTCTGAGAAGGTAACTATGCAACCTTCACTACCTAGTTGCCCTGCAGAAATTAAATTTCTTCTTAAGTTAGGAACATGTCTTACCTCCTGCAGAAACCAATCATTGCCATTTTGCAACTTGATCTTTATCTTTCCTTTTCCAACAATTTGACAGGGCTCATCATCACCCAAATATACCTGTCCAAAATCACCTTGAACATAATGTAGAAAATATTTTCTATGGGGTGTAGCATGAAATGAAGCCCCAGAATCTATTACACAGGAATCATTAACATTATCCAAACATAAGATTAAAGCATCTTGTAAAGTATTACTTGCAATATTAGCTTCCTTACTGTCATTTTCATTTTTGTCTCCTTTGTTTTTCTGAGACCAACAGTCTTTCTTTAGATGACCAGGCTTTCCGCAGTACCAGCAATCTTTCTTTCCTCTAGATTGAGAGCGTCCTTTCTTTGACTTCCCTCGTGACTTCTCATTCCAAGGGCTTTTTCCTCTTTCCTTTGATCTTCCTCTGTTCTCCACATTCAAAACACTACCCGATGATGTTGGAGTCTCACCTGTGTTTTTCCTTCGCATTTCTTCGCTTAGGATAACACCAACAATATCATCAAATACCAAAGTATTTTTACTAGAGACAGAGTTACTTACAGCCATAACCAAGCTATTCCAACTTTCTGGCAAAGAACATAAAATCAAAAGAGCCCTAACCTCTTCTACAAAGGTAATTTTTACCGAAGACAATTGATTGGTAATTGTATTAAATTCATTTAAGTGCTCCGCTACAGATCCTCCCTCACTCATTTTCAAATTAAACAAACGCTTCATAGAATATCCCTTATTCGAAGCCGAGGGTTTCTCATACAACTTAGCCAATGTCGCCATCAAATCTACAGCCGTTTTTGCTTCTGTTATATTGAAAGCTACAGACGGTGCAAGGCACAATCGAATGGATCTCAGTGCCTTTCTATCTAAAATGTTCCATTCTTCATCTGACATTGTGGTCGCTTTCTTTGCCTTTCCTTCTAATGGCCGCCACAAATCCTTTTGATACAGGTAATTCTCCATCTGCATTTTCCATAACTGATAATTTTGGCCGTTAAACTTTCCGACCTTGAATTTGGAATCCTCCATTGCTCCCACTCAAATCTGAAAGTCCTGCCAATTTACAGAAAACCTCGCTCTGATACCAATTGTTAGGGTTTCAAGCAGATCCGAAGCAAATATGAACTAACAATTATATGCAGATTTAAATACAAAAGATAAAGAAATAAAATAGGACACAGATAACAAAGAGATTTAACGTGGTTCACCCAAAATGGGTTACGTCCACCATACACAGCCGTCCAATCTTTCTTATTATCCAGCAAAAATAGTACATCAACCTTACCATGCCTTAAACATCACAGCCGCTTATAACATGCATTTTTAGGGCAACAAACAAAGTCGGCCTTTTTAGGGTTTTATTACAATGTCGGTTTTCATCAACAAAAAAAAAAACGGCAAAAAAAATTTCTCGAGGGCCCCCGAACCCTCGTAGCGGGCTTCACCCGCTTTGGGGGCTGCCACCCCCAAACCCCGGCCCGGCCCCGGACCCCAACAAGGATACGTGCTGAGTGTACAATACTTTGCTGATCAGTCGCCACATTTCAACAACAGATCCTTAGAGATGGAAATTGGCAAGGTTTGAAGTCATAAATATATTGAAATAGATTAATCATAGTTAAACAGGCCTAAACCTAGTAGGGGACATTACAGTTGTATAAACAGATCCTATAAGCATCAAGTTATGGTTAGTGTAATAAATCAGGAAACTGGTATAAAAGAGAAATATTATTGTCATTTATTAAGAACAATAGCTGTGTGTGTAAATATTTATCGGTACTTCATTAAGACTACAAAAGGGGGCTCTAAGATCATTAGTGATTGTTGTTTAACCATCATGGGGAGTCCATCTGTGTGTCAAAAAGTAAGCTATTATTATGTATGGGACTGAAGAAGAATTAAATTAGAATTAGATTTTGGGTTGACCATGAGAATCATGGGTATTTGGATGCATTGCAGAGCTCTTATGTCTTCAGTAACAAAGAGACTGTGATACAAAAGTCTTACTGTATGCCACCATCTTTCTTAAATTCCATTATGCTAAACAAAAGGCAATGTCTATTTACTTATATTGTAAGGATCCAATGTTATGTTCAACATTCTTGATGTTGCTTTTTGACCTTATTGCAGCTAAGATAAATGCATAAACAAGATAATGTAATGGAGGCCACATAACAACATGAAGACTGTTGTGACAAGAGTAAATGTGGATCCCAGAAAAACTAAATCTTGACCACCTGATGTCACACAAAGCCTTAACTTCATTTATATGAACATAGAAAATGAATTGAATGATCTATATGTGTATGTATTGCACCCTCTGTGTATTTTATTTTTGGGCAGTTTTTCTTGGTTTCATATTAAGGACATTAACATTTATCGTTCATGTTCATATAAGTTCCATGATTCCTTGTGAGTGTGATGGCATAGCTTTTTTGAAGAATTGGTATTTAGCCATTAGTCCTTTCTGGAAACTTTATTTGATTTCTGCAATACAATACTGTGGTTTCTAATTCTAAACACTAGCAGTGATACTAAATGATAACATGTATTAATGAATAAGATCAATGATATTAATGGAAATATTTATACAACTGCTGTAAAATTAACTATTGTTATGGAATGCTACTTCTAATTTATAAGATGAATACCTATTTCAAGTGAACTAATTTTTTGAAGAACTAGGGATTCAATCTTACTGAAATTAATGTAAGCAACATTGGAAATTTGGTCTCATTTTTTATAACAGGGATGCAAAGAATAGTTGAGCTAAGCCAATGATAGTTACCAGTTATAGTTTATACAATTGCTGTAAAATTAACTATATATATGGAATGCTACTTCTAAATTATAAGATGAATATCTATTTAAGTGAACTGATTTTTTGAAGAACTAGGGATTCGATCTTACTGAAATTCATGTAAGCAACATTGGAAGTTTGGTCTCATTTTTTATAACAGGGATGCAATGAATAGTTGAGCTAAGCCAAAGATACTTACCAGTTATAGTTTAAAATATCTCGCTAAAGAAAGAAGACTAACAAAAGATAATGCCACCCCCACTATCTAAACCTAACACAGACCATATCCTGCAAGTAAGTCTTAATAATAGGGATTAGTTGTACATAAATTTTAAGGATCAAGACAGTGCAAGAAAAACTTTTCAACCTCTACAAAACCAGTAGATGGATAAATTCCTAGTCAACGTAGGGGATTCTTTGTTACGTCCAAGCTTGTTTAGATTTATGGTTAAGTATTTCAAATATCCTAATTAAAAGAAAAAGAAATTGGAAAAGAATGGGCAATAAGTATTGCTATTGAATTCTCAGGCTCTGGAGGTAGGAATCCTTGGAAACATTGAATGGTCAGAAGAATAATATGACCAGTGTAGCATGAAATTCTGCAAATATTGTACAACTTAACTTGCCATATTAAGCACAATCATAAGAATCGCCATATGTTAACAAAGATGCTGATAGATTCCTCGGATCAGTCACGACCATCAGTAGATGGTATTTTCAGAAATGTGTTTGATGGTTAGTCTGCAATCTTTTTGTTCTTATTTTATACCACAACATAGCAACTAATAAGCAAATTATGTCTAAAGGACCATTCAAATGACCCTTAAAGAGAACTACTGTGGTTTTATTATAAACGCATTTATGCCTTCATATGGATTGGTAATAGCAGTTATATGTATTAAGCTATAGTCTTTTTCACCCAGATCACTGGTATAGTTCAATTTAGCTTAGATATGAATATCAGTTTAGTTATTAGTTGTACTTCTCCAACATATTTTAGGGCACTCGATGCTAAATAAGTCTTGGGTTTTCATTTGGGAGTGCGTATTCACTGTGGTGACTCCTTTCAAGTCTCAGTTTTTCATTTAGGATTGAGTATTCAATGTGGTAGCTCCTTCCAATTCACGGTTTTCCATTTGGGGGCAAGTATTCACTGCAGTAGCTCTTTCCAAATCTCAATTTTTCATTTTGGGGAAGAATATCCATTGTTGTAGCTACTTCCAATGATGGGAATGCAACTACAAATCTCCTTCCTATTTAAAGGGTACAGATCCAAATAGAGCCCCCACTTATATATCCAAATATCACACTTGTCTCATAGTCCAGTTGCATTATGTACTCTCGCTGTAAAACCAGATAAAGAAGATAGAAATAAACATAAGTGCAGATCCAAAACTTTAACATATTCCACGTGTATTCGCATAATAGATAATACATATGATTTATACAGATAGTTCCTGCATGTTCTCTATAAAATAAACCTTCCATTGTATAGCAATGTACGTACTTGCTTTCTAGTACAAGATAAATTGTAACGTTTATGGATTAGTTGCTATCTTCCATTACATAAAACAAATGCTAGACTCTGTCATATGATATATCATTTCAAATATGTTTTGTTATAAGGAAAGCAGTGAGCGACAATAGTTAGGAATTTCATCTTATAAGTATTCTCAGTCATATCTAGAGAGCCCATGTTTCTCAGTTGTGGAACTCAAAAACAATTCAAGATGCTGTAGAGGCATTTTTAAATTATTGATTATACCAGTAACTTCCTAACACTGTATAACTATATAGTTCATTAATATCAATTGAAAGCAGTGTAAAATAAAGATGGTAACTAATACCCGCTGAACCAATTCATCCTTTGCAGGTGCAGTCATGTAAGATGGTGTAGGTTTCCCACCCAATTGACCCAACAAAGCTAGCCTCTGCACTACAATGATAAAGCAATGAGATTAGAATTTACAATATCAGAATCAACATTTGAAAATCAATAACAGATTTTGAAATTTGTAGAAAGCATTGATCTCAGAATAAAATGGATTAGGGTTTACTATTTATTCATTTTGAGAACAAGAAAAGTATGCTGAGGATCGAGACCAGGTTATTATATTGATTAACCTGAACAAAAGAGTTTCAGGTTTTGTGATTATGTTTCTTCTACATAATGTGGAAAAACAATAACCAACAACTAGAAACAAAGTTTATGATTTGATCAACATGGAATATGCAGGTGAGGGATCATGATTAGAGGTCACAGATGAAGGTTTAGATGCATCTAGATGTTGGAGAAGACTGCCAGTAGTTGTGTAGGGTAACCTTGACTTCAAATTGTCAAATGATAATCAAGCAAAAATAACCCAGTAGTTGAGCTCATTCCAATAGTTGTGGCTGCAACAAGGAATTAAAAAACCAATTCTCTTATCTCTATAGCACTATTAATTGAGACTTCAAAATTATTAGTAATCACTTTAAAGTTATTAGCAGTCATGTAAAAGTTATTAGTGTGACTCTTATGACTAATAAAATGAAATAAACTCTTTAAAACAAGTCATCTCAGAAAAAGTAAACAAATCATGTGATGACAGTACCACATAGTTGCACAAAAAAGACATGACTTAATGCACAACTATTCCACTAACTTTTTTCTTTGTATATTATGACACCTCAGCCAAAACATAATGACCTCACACCTGAGGTTTAAGTACTGAACTTGTCAAGTAAGGTGACGCAAAAAAATAGGAGTCATCTGAATCGCTGATGTGCATTTTGGAGTGCAATGTTAGCGTGCACAACTACTGGGTCCTTTCCCCTATAAGTTGATTTATTTCATTTGACTTTTCAGATATATGGCCTGAGTACTAAACTTGTCAAGTAAGGTGCTATAAGAAAAATAGGAGTCATTTGAACTGCCACAATGCATTTAAGAGTGCAATGTTTGGTGTACAACTACTGGGTCCTTTCCTCTATAAGTTGATGTATTTTATTTGCCAATTTAGATATATGGCTTAAGTACTGAACCTGTCAAGTAAGGCCCTATAAGAAAAATAAGAGTCATTTGAATCACCAATGTGCATTTAAGAGTGCAATGTTAGAGTACACAACTACTGAGTCCTTTCCTCTATAAGTTGATGTATTCATTTGACATTCAGATATATGGCTTATTCACTTAACTTGTCAAGTAAGGTGCTCTAAGAAAAATAGGAGCCATTTGAATCACCATAGTGCATTTAACAGTACAATATTAAGGTGCACAACTACTGGGTCCTTTCCTCTATGAGTTGACGTAATTTATTTGACATTTCACTTTTCAGATATATCATATATGGCTTAAGTGCTGAACTTGTCAAGTAAGGGGCTATAAGAAAAATAGGAGTCATTTGAATCGCCAATGTGCATTGAGAGTGCAATGTCAGGGTGCACGACTATTGGGTCCTTTCCTCTATAAGATAATGTATTCAAATTGACATTTCAGATATATAGCTTAATCACTGAACTTGTCAAGTAAGGGCTCTAAGAAAAATAGGAGTCATTTGAATCGCAATGTGCATTAAAGAGTGCAATGTTAGGGCATACAACTACTGGATCTTTTCCTCTATAAATTGATGTAAATTTTGGATGTATGGCTAAGTACTGAACTTGTCAAGTAAGGTGCTATAAGAAAAATAGGAATCACTTCATTCACCACTATGCATGTTAGGGTGCACAACTACTGGGTCCTTTCTTTTGTAAGTTGATGTACATGGCTTAAATACTGAACTTGTCAATGTAAGGTACATTAAAAAAATTATAAGTTATTTGAATCACTGCTACAATTAAGAATTAAGAACGCAATGTTAGGGTGGACAACTACTGGGTCTTCTTTCAAGTATTTCATTTGACAGTATGGACATATGGCTGTTTAGGGAACTACATTGGCACCGAGCCTCCCCTTAGCACCAGAACCGAGTGTGCATTCAGAAGAGAGATTCAGATGAATAAGATTTGCATTAGCCTGTGATTGGTTAAACCGGAGACTAAATAAATATCAAGAAACAAAAGAAGTTGAGTAGCGACTTACATGAGGATTTTTTATTAGATAACTCAGAAGACTTGCGTAGCTGAGCGAGACTCTCCCTCAAATCTTTGAAGGAAATTCCACCTATATTGGACTCGGACTCCTTTTCTTCCATCTCACGCAATTTTTGCAGCCGATTATTAAGCTCAGATATAGAAAAGCCCTTCTCGCTCGGGGAACGGAGTTCCCTCAGTCTGGCCCCTAATTCATCATAGCTGTACATCTTCATGAAGTCGGTTTTGGAAGGGCGAGGAGGATCCCTGGCCAAAGGAAGGGGGGAACTGGAGGGCTGTAGTTTCAGACTCTCTCCAAATGCCTTGAGAGAAAACGATCCCGCCGACTCATTCACCTTCGGTTTTTCGGGCCCGCTGCTACGGAGTTGCCTAAGGCTGTCGCGGATTGCTTCGAAGGACAACCTTTCTTTACTGCCGTCCCCGGGGGGTGTAGCAGACTTGGAACGAAACTCAGAGGGGTTCTTCCGTATTTCATCGACTGATGCAGAGGGAGGGGGAGAGGGAGGGAGCGAGGGAGAGGTACGAGTGAAAGAGGATCTCCGCAAACTGGCCCTCACCTCTTCCAACAGTGAAGAAGACGAAGGCACTTCTGCTTCCGCCTCTTTTGCTCCCGGTTTCGCCTCCGCCTCTGTAAAAGGAGGAGCCCTCTTTCCATTTGACGAAGCTGAAAAATTCCTGCGCAGAGTTAGAGGGTAACTGAGAGAAGTCGATCGTACTACGCTTCGCCATCTTTTTACAGACGCCGCCATTGGGCGAGATCCGTCTTATGCTTTCCACATAATGAAGCCGAAGGTCTATGAAATTCTAAGAAAACTGAATTTTTTGTGCTTAACGGGGAGAAGTGTACATTTGGCCATAGTTTTACATTTCTATTTTATATTTTAAAAATTTTATTTTTTATTTTTTATTTTAGATTGTGATGGTTGAGTTGAATTCAAATTACCTTTAAAGTAACAGATTTCATCATTGTATTTTTTAAATAAAATATAACTACCATTTGCATGGTTATAGTAATAATTTTTATTTTATTTTATTATAAGTGTATAATGTGTCAATCGAAAATATTGTTCTTATGCCTATTGTATTTGAAAAATTGGCAAGCTATAATATTACAAGTTGAAATAGAAATAATCATTATAAAAAAGATTAAGTAAAGATAAATATTTTTTTAATTAAAAAAGGTAAAACAAATTAATGTGAAATATTAAAAGATTAATAGTTAGATGCATTTTTAGAGACCTTTTTTGTGATTATTTTTATTTATGTTAGTAAAATAATTATGGAGGGGAAAATGGTGTGCAGATGCATATATAAGCATGTGGATGGATTTGAAAGGATGGTGGTTTTTGCAGGAGTTACACAACCTAACAAATGTAGCTTCGCTTCTATTGACACCTCATCATACCATTCAAAATTATCTACCTTTCCATGTACTCTAGGATTATTTAGAGAACAAAATAACATGAAATTTTAAAACATGGGATCTGCTAAGTCAATTTATTCACTAAATTTCAGCATTTTTTTTTAGTTTTTTTAGTTTTTTATGTTTGTAAGTATATATATTTTTTAAGTAGTGTATTAGTTGTGTAGAATGGGAATATATGTTGAATTGGTTGTTTAAAAGATTTGTAAAAAATCAACTTTTATACTATTTTATTTATTGGAATTAAATTGGCGGAAGGGTTTATAAGTTAAGAACAATTCATGTATGTCCTTTAGATGTTTAAGGTTTGTGATTGAAATCATTCATGGACAAGGTAATTCTTTTGTAAATTTTAGTTAACTATGAATTAGGGAAAACTACATAAGTTGTAAGTGATAGACCTCAATGGATAGTTTTGTACGAACAATTTGAAAGTGTACTTAACAAGCACAATGATACTATTATTCGGTGGGTTGCCTTTTGCTATAAATTGTGGACATTGAATTGTTTTTTCTTTCTTAATAACAATTGGACACATTAAAAATAGTTTATCCTAAAGTCATTTTTTGCAAATTATTAAATGTTTATTTTGAAGTGAAAGCAATCACATTTTAGCGTTGGTAGGATCACTTTCTCGGATCCAACACAACAAGTGGGTTTTCTTCTTGTGAAGTTGGTAGAGCATTGAGAAATCTATGTGATTATGGTTGCCTTTGGAAATCATAATACGCTGCCACAAAAGAATAATATCTCCCTTGTAATAACAGTTGTATGTATGAGGAAGAAGGGAACTGTATTAATTTCCACAAATAATTGAATTAGATTAATGTGATATGAAAGCTACAAGATTAGGACGAGGAAAAGGCACGTCTGTCATTTACAATATAGTTGATGAATAAAAGGGAGCCAATAGGGAAATACATCAAGGTAGAAGAGTAGAGTGAAGCAAGCGGGAGGAAAATAAATAAACCATGTAAGCAGTCCACTGAACCTACTATTGAAATGGCTAGTATGAATTTAACAAACAAAGATAATTATGATAAAATATTTTATGTACTATCGTGGTGTATCCATTAACGTGTTATCTTTATAGTATGAATCTGCAGGATTCTATAATACTTTCAATGATGGACGAAGGGAAACTGAAGTGCAAAGGGGAAATGTATTGTCAATACAAAAAATTGAAGTCATTGAACACCATATACAAAGGAGAAGTTCTTACAAAATGTTGGGGGCATGTTTTGGAATAATTTTCATTGAAGCCTGAACATTGAACTGAATACAACTAACATTTGTAGTGTATAAATGTATGGAATAAATATGCCCTATTTTTATTTTAATCATATACATTGCTCTACGCTCTTGTACATATGAGCTCGTGAATAGTAACATACACTTTGATTGAAACATGGTTCTCATAGAGAATATTTTAAATCAAGTATCCACAATTACACATATCAAGGAAATCATCTATCCAAGTGTTGTAACTCCAATGCAATTTAGTTTGTGCCTAATGTTTGTATCTACTATGAAGAGCTTAAAGTGATGAGCCTTGTGGTTGTCATGACAAAATGTTAGTATTTTTTGTAATACAAGATGGCAAGTATATGTTTGTTACAAATGAGGAAACTAAAAATGTTAAGCAATGTGTTTTACCAATAGTAGCAGTGGGAGTAATAATGTGACAACTAGAAGTGTTAAACATTGTGTATTTGGTGGCAAGAGCATAACGAATGGTTTTGTGTATCTACAAACAAAGGCCACTAGGATTAATTGAAGCAAACTAAAACATCCACATTCAAAATATATGTAGGAATGCTCATTAAGTAGAAGCCTTACAGTTTTTGAAGCATTGGTTAAGAGTGTTGGTTGTGAAACCTTTGGAAGAAATGCAATGCAAAACCTATCTTGAAGCCATTGAGAAATAGTAAGTTGAAAAAGATACCTAATGATAGCAATATGTAAAAGGTGATGTTGAATGAAAGGATTTAAATTTGATGGGGGGTGAATTTTTCATTGAGATAAAATAGTACTTATGGTGAAAAGTTGTGGTAAGAATTGATATCAGTCTTTGTATTAAAGAGGATTGGTTTGGCAAAAGTAGTATTGATTTGATATCTTAGTGTGACAATGCAGATATGTATTACACATGTTAATGCTATGAAAGGAATATAAAACATGGTAGTGTTCAAAATGAGCAAATAATTTAAAAGTTCATCTATTATTGGAGCAAATATAAATAATGGAATAGAATATAACTGAAACTGTGGAAGTGAAGGGAAATTACATAGAATGGTCGCTCAAAATTCTAGGTTATTGGTTGTGCAGTAGTAATGAAAGGACATGTAGCATTGTTTCAACCATCATGGATGGACAAACATATATCAAAAACAAATATTTATAAGCAAATCAACTATAGCTTTACTTTGTGCCATGTAAAAAATGCTTAAATGTGAACAACTTATGTACTTGCATAGAACGATGATGGGGAACAACTCTACCTAGGGTGTAGGTGGGGCACCATTAATCGGTCCATGCATAACTTCCAAAGAACCCAATGTATGAGCACTTTGAGATAGTGCCTACTAATGAAGAAACTTTTCAAACTGAAACAAATGTTCCAATACATAAGTAAAAGAAATAAAACGTATGTAAATCACAAGCATTTCACTTGTGGTATGGTAGTATAGAGTCGTAGCATTGTTTCAACCATCGTGGATGAACAAATATATATCAAAAACAAATGTGTATAAGAAAATCAATTATAGCTTTACTCTGTGTCATGTAAAAAAATGCATAAACATGAGCAGCTTGTGTACTTCAACCTTGTCATAATGCAACCATGCAATATCATTAAAACAAGTTATTCTAACTTATGTCCCTTCAGTGTCAATCATGTCAAAGCTAAATACCTTCCCATTAAATTGATGCACTTTTTTTGCTTGTTACACGGCCTTTAATTGTCCATTTATTTTGATGAGGGTTTAGGCCTTTTATATGGCTAATGTTTTTAGGCTTATCATCTTGTGTAGGAGGCAAGTGTATGCCAAATTTCAGGAATCATTTAGATGGAGGAGGTGTGCTTGATCCCAACATTTGATCCTCCTGATCTTTAAAAAGGTACCTAAGGCTTCCAAGTAAAGGGCACTTTGTAATTTTGACATCTAGACTGAAAACAAGTATAGTCTTGCATTAGGAGGAAAAAATAGATGTTTAATAATATGTATGGTGTGCAAGCATAAATGGACAAGGAATAGAGAAAAACCAAAGAGCACATGGAGCAACCTACCTTGAATGTGGGACGTTTCTACATACATAGCTTGTCGAGGACACTATGGATCCTACTTTTAGAGTCTCTGAGAAGAATAAATCATTGTACTTGGGTGGAATCATGCCTAATTGCATGTGGGTTCCATTAGAAAGAACAACTTTGTACCGCTCATCCTCATTTTGATCAGTAAGTAATTTTAAAAAGGATAAAATCTAAACCACTGGGGATGAAACATCATCTCCAGCATTTATGGAACGAATTACATGTGCAATCAGTTTTGGTTGCATTTGTACATCCTACAAAGACAGTAGAAGGCAGCAAAGAATTTATTTTTCATGCAAACATATATATCAGTATGACTATGTATATATATGCATATGCCTATATATACATTTTTTTTTGTTTATTTTAAGATTCATTTATGAGTATGGATATGTGCATGTGTATGTATATGCCTATGTACATGCACATGGTGGTATGCATCCCACAAAGACAGCAGGAGGCAACAATTATTATTTTTTGCTTCTTTTAGACACATATATGAGTATGCCTATATGCATGTGTATATGTTTGCCCGTGCATACATTTTTTGTTCTTCATCTTGATACATTTATGACTATGGCCTATATGTACATGTCTATTTGTGTGTGTATGTGTATGCCTATGTATATGCACATATTGGCATGCATCCAACCATGACAGTAGGGTGTATTATATTTTTTTTTGTTGATTGGAACACATGTATGAGCATGGCTATATATGTGTGTCTGTGTATGCCTATGTGCATATTTTCTTTTTTTATTTCACAACGTTTCTGAGTATGGCTCTGTGCGAGTGAATGTGTATGCCTAACATTCATTTATCTATGTATATGCAGAAGCATATAAACAAATAGATTCACGGTCACATACATAAAGCTATACACACATACTATGTATATGCACAAGCATATAAACAAATAGATTCACACACACATACATATAGCTATACACACATACATATATCCATGACTTTCCTTATCAATGTAAAAGAAAACACTTTGTTATGCATTTTACAAAAAGAGTAGGTCTATGCACGAGCATATAAACAAATAGATTCACATACACATACATTTAGCTATACACAAGTACATATATGCAAAACATATTGCCATGCATCCTACAAAGGCAGTAGGCGACAACAATTTTTTTTACGTCAATTTGAATACATATATGAGTATGCCTATATGTATAGGTATGGGTGTGCCTGTGTATGGAATTTCTTCTTTTGAATTCAATGCTCATTCCAATACATTTATGAGTATGGCCTATATGTGTATATGCATGTATATGTGTATGCTTATGTATATGCACATATTGGTACGCATCCAACCAACACAATAGAAATTAACAATTTTATTTTTTTGTTATTGATTGAAACACATATATGAGAATAGGTAGATATGTGTCTATGTGTGAATGTGTATGCCTAACATGTATTTATCTATGTATATGAAGAACCATATAAACAAATAGATTCAAACACACATACATATATTTATACACACATACATATATCTACGAGTTTCCTTATCTGTGCAAAAGGAAACATACTGGCATGCATCCTACAAAGGTAGTAGAGGGCAAAACATTATTTTTTCTATTGATATGAATACAAATACGAATATGGCTATATGCATGGCCATGTGTATGCCTATGTATGGGATTTTTAAAAAAAATTCAATACATTTATGAGAATACCTAAATGGATGCATTTGTCTACGCTTAACATGTATTTAGCTATGTATATCCATAAGCATATAAACAATCGGATTCACACACACATTCATATAGTTATATTTCAATAACTGACAAATGGCTTGCAAGATCCAAGACAAGACAATATATTAACTTAATAATCATCTCTACAAAGTTGTGTTGTGAAGCATGTACATATCTTGGGTTGGCCAACATAGCACTAAGTATTCTCCAACCCACAACAATTGAATTTTGTTTGCAAATTGGAACAATGCAAGCACTATGCCACAATAACAAAGAAGATTATTATTTTTCATTACTTTTTCTTCAAAGCTATTAACAGGAAGCCTTCGACACAAACTACTATAGCCAACCATAAAACAAAGAAGTAAGGTGGATATTAGTATTTTCACTGTATGAATTAAGCATTGAAGAACAAGCATGGTAATTTTATTAGAGTACCAAGAGAGTCCTTTCTTAAATTGAAATGTAGAGAACAAGGTGAGGCTCAATGAAAATGCAGACAATGGAAAGCCAAAATTAATTGTCAATTTTGATTCTAGGCATTGCAGAGACAAAGTAGCTGACACACATTATGAAAATGCAGAGAATGAAATGCAAAAATGTAATTTTTTAGCCCTTTTGTGTACAAGGATTTTTAATTTTTATCACATAAAACCCTCAAGCTGTCAGCTATATAAAGGCATAAACCAAAGATTCTTACAAAGTCGGCACAATCACAACAATGCATTGAAAACACGATAGATAGAATTACCTTACCTCTCCAACAACACATTTTAATTGCAAGGATATAGCTCCAACCCAAAATGTAGACAAAGAACCAAGAGATACCTTTATGAAGCTGAAGTACGAAGAACAAGACGAGACACGTAATAAAAACACAAACAATGAAATCCCCTAAATTAGCAGAGACATAGAATGAAAACACAGACAATGAAAACCCTAAATTAATTAAGTGATAGAGTAACTGAGACACACAATGAAAACATAGACAATAAAAACCCCTAAATTAATTAAGTGACAAAGTGGCGTGAACACAAAATGAAAACACAAACAATGAAAAATGTAAATTAATTAAGTGACAGAGTAACCGAGACACACGATGAAAACACAAACAATGTAAATCACACACAATGAAGACCCTAAATTAATTAAGTGACAGAGTAACCGAGGCACCCAACGAAGACAATGAAAACCCTTAATTAATTAAGTGATAGAGTAGCGAAGACAGAGAATGAAAATGCAAACAATAAAAACCCTAAATTAATTAAGTGGCAGAGTAACCAAAACACACAATGAAAATGCAAACAATCAAACTCCAAAAAAATATTTTATAATTTTTTTATCACCATGATTTTTTAAATTATATAACCCACAAAACCCTCAAGACATTAAGTATAAACCAGATATGCTTACAAAGTCCTCACAATCACAACAAAATCAATATGTAGACAGAGAACTAAGAGAGACATTTCCCAAACTAAAGGGCAGAGAATAAAGTGATAGACACAATGAAAACCCCTAAATTAATCAAAATATAGACAATAAAAAACCTAAATTAATTAAACGACAGAATAGCCGAGTCACACAATGAAAACCCAAAAATTTATTTTTATGGCTTTTAATCAACAATGAAGAAGACATAATCAAAGTGATGTATTCATTATAATCTATCCATAATAATATCTAGAAAGCAAAAATTCTTAAAAAATCCGCACAAGCAGAACAATGCATCCGAAACACAAAAGATAGAATTACATCATTTGTCCAATTGAAACATGAAAGATACAATTACCTCGCTTCTCCAGCAACACCCATTGCCTACAAGTTTGTGGATGTAAATCGAAACACACACAGAGAAGAGAGAGCTTTCACAAATTGAAATGCAGAGAAGAAGCCAAGAAGCACAATGAAAACCCAAAATTAATTGTGAACTTTGTTTCCGATGAGAGGCACAACGAAAATGCACACAATGAAAACCCAAAATTAAATGTGAACTTCATTTGTGATGATGGAAGTGAAAGACACTGGCTAGGAACACCAAACATGCTTAAGGGAAGCCAAATCTTTAATCACATTAAATGCAAGTTGTTCACATCACCACCCAAGCCATCTGTAGATGTGCTTGGTGTCCTCGACCAATGTGTGTGTCACTTCATCGCCACATCACTCTCCAACACATCAGTAGAAAATGTGCTTAACATCCTTACATGTCATTGCTCGAGGAACAAACATCGACCAGAAAGTAGTCGGAGGTCCAGCAATTACAACATTTTAATGAAGTAAAGTTATCTCACATACTAGTATTACCATTCCAAATAATGCCAACAAACACATCTACAATGCACAAAATACATAAGGATGTCAAACAATAGGGAGAAGTTAAGATCTCAATGCCATGGATGACACAACCAATCAAAACCTTAACAATCAAAGTTACTAAAAACATTCCAATTTGTTCAATTTTTGTTTAGTACAAAGTGTCACATACTAATTACCTAACTATCCATGATTTTATAAATCATTCCAATAGAATTTGAGGTTGGAAAAGGTCAACTAGAATTAATGTGCAATTACATTAACTAGTATGAAATTTTTTAAAATATAGCAGTCTATTTTATTTTTGAACTTTAACATTAACATTTTAAAATAAAATAACATTCATGTGACAAAAAATCATTCATTATGATAATTGAATCCCGAGATAAGGGAAATACAATTTCTAAAATAAGAACATTAGAAGACTATTTTGACTTTCATAAAACTTATAAAATAATGGTCATAGAAGTTATTGAGGTTAAATAATCAAATACAAAATCAAGACATTACATTCCATCTATACAAACATTTCATTTGACTATCCTACTAATGAGATTTCATACATTGTAAAGAGGGGAAGAAAGAATATTATTGTATTATTTTACTATGCGCCAAAACATTCACTAATTTCCCACAAAAACAGTTATATGTGTTGGATATATGTTGTTATTCATGTCAAAGGAGTGTTGTCCTTGATGCTAGAGGAGTATCAAGTGTGCTAGTCAGTTTTGTCATTAATGCAATGGAATCCTGAAGTTTGGAGAATGCTTAATATTGTCGTGGCATATCGGTGCATTTTGAGTTGCGAAAGTATTATGGCTAGCTATGGTAATTAATTCAGTTGAGGAATGTCTATGGTATCATGTTGCATCTATTCATATCAATAGAAGTGATTTAGAAGTCCAATCTAAAATGTTTGACGCAAGTTACCCAAACAATGAGCTTGTTCTAGTAACTTGTTATCGCATTTCTTCATGAACTTGAGAGTTATGTTTTGTGGTTTGAAAAGAGAGTATGTCTACATGTGTTTTATCATATTCCAGTTTCCAGAATTGATGTTTCTTAGGCAAAAAGTTTGAATTGATAGAAGGGTCACTATGCTAGTTAATTAACTAGGTTGCTATTATGGTTTGATGTGGCAAAGGCTTGTAGTTGGAGTAGTGAGTGGGATATAGAGCCTAGCCTATTACATGTTTGGACACATTTGGTTAAGGAGTGTTTGTGTGGTCGACTTATGGATATCATTTCTATGTTTTGGGCTAACACATTAATGTATGGCTTCTGCATGCCCCTTAGAATAGTAGGGCTCTCCCCCTACTATTCTAAAGCCCCCCCCTAAAATTCTATGGGGGTTTATTAATTTACTGATTAATTTAGTGGGTGGTAAAATTCATTCATTCCCTTCATTTCTTCCTTTCCTCTCAATGCCTGGTTAGCATATGTGTGTGTGTGTGTGTGTGTGTGTGTGTGTGTGTGTGTCTATATATATATATATATATATATATATATATATATATATATATATATATATATATATATATATATATATATATATATATATATATATATATATATATATATATATATACACATACATATACATTGTGTATGTATATGTATATATATAGATATATAGACATGTATATGTATATGTATATGTATATATGTGTGTGTGTGTATATATATACATACATGTGTGTGTGTGTATATACATATACATGTGTATATGTATATGTATATGTGTATGTGTATATGTATATGTATATATACATATATATATATATATATATATATATATATATATATGTCTACATATATATATATATATATATATATATATATATATATATATATATATATGTAGACATATATATGTGTGTGTGTGTGTGTGTGTGTGTGTGTGTGTATTAATACATACATACATACACACACAACACACACACACACACACACACACACACACACACACACATATATGTATATGTATGTATTAATACACACATACATATACATATATATATGTATATATACACACACAACACACACACACACACACACACACACACACACACACACATATATGTATATGTATGTATTAATACACACATACATATACATATATATATATGTATATGTATGTATTAATACACACATACATATATGTATGTATGTATGTATTAATACACACACACACACACACACACACACACACACACACACACACACACACACATACATATATATGTATATGTATATATATATACATATACATATACATATACACACACATATATGTACACACACACACACATATATTCACACACATATATGTATACACATGGATGTATGTATAGATATGTATACACACATACATACATACATACATACATACATACATGCATACATACACACGCGTATACATACATGCATATATATATATGTGTGTGTGTGTGTGTGTACATGTGTGTGTGTGTGTGATGTAGGAGCATCCCCGGTTCTTGGCAATCTTGCATCAACCCAAAAACATTTTCTTTTTGTTTTTCGTAGTTTCAGCATTTCTTTATGTGTTTTACTGCATTTTCACACCGAATCTTGTGGAACTGGATTTTGATTGTGGACATGTTCACCTACCTCATCCTAAGTTCGTGGGACGTTTGGATCTTTTTTCGGCAAGTTATCACTTTTAGAATCTAAGATAGTTTTCTAGCTCAGAGCACCGGAACCACTTGCACCTATCTGCTAATGGAGAATCTTGTGGATCATTTCCATAGCTTGTGGAGCTTCATTTCATTACCTCCAACGTTCCTTGGCTTGTGGCTGACCTTCCTTTAGGTCCGCACCTCATACTATGTATCTTTCGGAGGGATTCCTTTGGTTGAGGCCGACCTTGTTGTTTTACACATTGCATCTTCTTCATCGGCAATTGTTTTCATCTTGGGCCTGTTAGATATTGTTGAGAAGTTTGCTAGAACGTTGTTTTGTCATTGATGTCAATATATTCCTCTGTGTGTTCCAGTGTTGCAGTCAGATTAAATGAGTCAGTTTGGCCAATGTGTTGTAGATGAGTTGTTGCGGATTAAGGGTTTTATGATATCTCTAGTTGATTCAGAAGAAGTTTTTGTGGTCCGCGTGGTGATTTGGTCGAGTTATGAGGTCTGGTATTGAGGTTGGTTATTTAGCTATTTGTGGTGTTTAGTAAACTGGTTTTTGCTCTGCATTGCTCCATAATTGCAATATCTTAGTTTTCGAATTTGGTAGTGTTTGGGATGTTCATGTATGTCCTTAATTCAAATGGTTCATGATTTGGAGGTCCGCAAGTGAATTTTTTAGTTTGACAATTAGTTTAGCGTATGTTCTTGAGGTTCAGTGTGTTGGAAATTGACACTCATCCGGTGGATGTTGATGTGTGAATAATAGTCTAAGGTTGTCATTGATGGAAACTCTCCTTGGAAATCCTATCTGGTAATCCTGGATTTTGATACCCAAAAGTTATTGTGATCCGGTGACAATCGATATTTCAAGTTGAGCAGAGTAGTTTTGGTCTGGAAGCTTTCTAGTGATTGTGGTGGTGAGATTTGTGCATGGGATAATAGGTCATCATATAGAAATCATTTTATCATCTTTTGGGTGATCTGCATATGTTTTTGGTGATCCAGTTCAAGCCAACTTATGTTTACACGTTACACTACAAGACGACCTGATAATTGTTTATTTTGTGATTGTGGATATATAAGACTAGTGTAGAAGATCTTTTTGGTGTATGGTATGATGTGGTATGAGTTGTGATCAAGAAATACTTTTTGGCATAGTTTCACGTGTGCATTCTTGATATGGTAGCTGACTGAGACAGAAAATAGAGCAGAGTAGCAGAGATGGTACAGTTAGACTTTATGCACTTAACCAGAACTCATCCAGGAATTGTTTGATGCTATTTTGGAGTTCAATAATTGTAATTCATCATTGTAAATGATTTGTAAGGTTGTGAGCCTTTTAGACTATTGCATCTTGAGTTGTAAGCTCTAGGCAGTGTGCTTGAATGCTAGTGCATTCCCCTTTTGTAATATTGTTTCGCTACTAGCTATAGTGGAATAATATTGTGGGTTCAAATCCCACTGTGGTTTTTCCCATTTGGGTTTCCACGTAAATATCCTAGTGTTATGATCTTGTGGTTGATTATCTTGTGTTTCTGCATTTTACTTTCTTGCATATGCTTCTGGTGGTTTTAGTATAAGTTAGAAAATTTATATGTCAGTAGATCATTGATTCACCCCCCTCCTCTCAGTGATCCTTGACTCCAAAAATTGGTATCAGAGCCTAGTTCCTCCAAGGAAGCCTAACCACTTGAGGAAGGTTTAGGAGATTGAATCAATGGATTCCGATTTTGAGAGACAACTTTGTGTGGCACTTGAGAATCTTGATGTAGCAAGAAATGAGATAAGAACCTTAAAGAGAAACCTAAATGAAGTTGAAGACTTCATTAATGATTTGAAAGATCAGGTCAAGACTTCAAGAGACAAGAGGAAAGAACTAATGGACAAGCTAAAGGAGAAAGAAGATCAAAGCATGGAAAATTAGGACGAAGTCGATGAATGTGACAAGCTTTCTAGAGAGAATGATGTATTGAAGAATGAGATGCAATCCATTGTGATGAAGCTAACTAAGGAGATTGAAGACCGGAAGAAGAATGAAGAGAATTTGACTAAATCATTGAAGGACATAGCAAATGAATGCTTCAAGCTTACCTATGAGAATGATCACTTGAAGCTTGAGTTGACACAATCAAGGAATAATGGTTAAGAAATTGAGAGACATATTGTTGCCCTAAGAAATGAACTTGCTACTGTTGGCCATTTGGTGGAATTGATTATGTGTTCCATTAATGTTTTGTCATTGATGCCAACACTAGCTCTTTGGATTCTTTATCGGCACCCTTCTGGTCCTGATAGGTTGAGTGGTTTCTGGTTAACTTGGATCCGACGTGATCCGGTAGGCTCCGATATAGTTTGGTGATGGAATTGGCTTGTTCATGATACTCATTCTCATATTTGGATAGTTGGTTTTGGTCTGGTGATCGGATGTTATCCTGCTTGCTTAAGAGCTTAGTTTCTGGTTCTGGCGAGGGTTTCACCGACATAGCTTTTGGTGGAGATCTTTGATGAATTGCATAAGTGGTGTTGGTGCAGCTTCTGGTAGAGTTTCGAGATGTTGCTGGTAATCATGTTCAAGACTTGGTGGATGGAGATCATTTTTGTAGCGTGTGGACCTATACTAGGTCCCGGTTGATCTAGGTTATGGACCAACTTTAATGTAACGTGTGGATAGGACCTATTGATGTATTTTCGGGATGTCTTATGTGCTGATATTATTTGTTTGGTCTAAATCCGACATGGTTTGTAATTATGTAATTGGTTTATTATCTAGTGGCCGACCTAATTGTTTATGGTCGAGGGTTTGTATATATAGATGTAAGATCTCATTGTAGATCATCATGGTATTTGTTAGAGGTCATGGTCAAGGAATGTAATGTGCGAATAATGTAATATCATTCAAGCTGAGGATTTGGTCGATCATTGGAGATCGAATTGGGTTTATGTAAGAGGATTTAGTCCTTCGATATTGAGCTTAAACCAGAACTGTATTCAGGCATAGGAGATGCTATCTTTTGCAGTTCAACACTTCTCTAGATTGTAGTATGGATTTCTATGTAGTCAGTGAGGCTCCTTTTGTGATGAGTAGTGCGCTCTAAGCTGTTGGCCTTCCTAGAAGTGCAGGCCCCTTAATTATAATTCACATACTTACTGTAAAAATATTATCTGACTGTGGGTAGGCTTCCTACTGTGGTTTTTCCCTTTATCGGGTTTTCCACGTACAAATCTTGGTGTTATGTGAATGGTATTTATTCTGTGATTATTGTTTATGCTTAATTAGTTTAACTGCTATTCCGGTATTAAATTTTAAATTGCTAATGGTCCGGTAATCTATGACAACTTATTCACCCCCCCTCTCATTTGTCTTTTGGTTATTTGAACTGTCTAACAATTGGTATCAGAGAGTTGGTCCTCTCTGCAGAAAGATTAACCGCTTGAGGAAGATCCTATGGCGACTAACAATTCAAGTTCATCCATTTCTTCTGGAACTATCTTTCAAAGGGATATTCTGAGGCTTGATGGAACAAATTACACAGTACAGAAGATTCAAATGGAGACTCATCTGAGATTTCTTGGCAAAGAGATTTGGGAGATCACACAGAATGGTGTCACACCCTATAATTTGGGATATGGCAATTCTCCTCCGGAAAACCTAGACAAGGAGCTTGAGAATGATTGTAGAGCAAGAGAAGCCCTCTTGTGTGGACTTTCTGATCAACAAATAATGGGATTAACCAACAAATCATCTAGAAAGGCTATATGGGATAAGTTGGAGACTCTTAATGAAGGTGACCCTACTATGAAGATTTCTAAACTTGATGGTTACCGGATGAGATATGAAAACCTGAAGATGGAAGAAGATGAAAGGAGATGAAAGGATTACTGCATTCATGGAAAGGGTAAATGAGATTGTTATGGGAATTCAATATTGTGGTGGAACTCTGAGCAAAGATGAAATTGTTTCTAAAGTACTGAGAGCCCTACCACTGGCTTATAAAATGAAGGCTACTGCTATTAATGAGTTGCGAACAATGGCTAATACATCTATCAACAGAGATACTTTGGTTGGGAAACTATCTGCTTTTGAGCTTGAAGAATTTGGACCTTCTGGAGGTGTGAAGTTTGAACCTACTTTTCATGCATCTACATCTACAACCGGTAAGCAAGACTAGAAAGCTTTGTATGCAAAGGAATTAGAAGATATGAAAAGAGAAGATGTCGAGTTTGAGCAACTTAGAGCACTATTTTCTAGAAGAGTACCTAAAGGATCGGTAGGAAGTAAGTATGAAGGTAAAGCACCTTTTAAATGTTTTGCATGTAATAAGATTGGTCATTTTGCATCTAGATGTTCTAAAAGAAATTCAAGATTTGAAGAAAGAGTTAGAAGATCATTTAAGCCTAACCTTGAATATAAGAACAAGTATAAATACAAGAAAAACAGAGACAAATCAGGCTACATAGCGGATGAGGAAGGCATTATTGATTCTGATGATGAACCGACAAAAGACTCTGCTAGTGGATCTGACAATGAGAAGGAACGAATGTTCCTAGCTATCAAGAAAGATGATCCAACACTAGAAGAGAATGTACCTGAAGAGAAGGCACTTGCTGCTAAAATTGAAGACAAGGATGAATGGGTAATTGACAGTGGTTGTTCACATCATATGACTGGAGATAAAGGGAAGTTTCCATCTTTGCAAGAAATTGATGGTGGTCTAGTTAGATTTGGAGATGACAAAGCATGTATGATCAAAGGAAAAGGAACTATATCATTGGATGGTAAGAACAATACTGACAATATTTATTATGTTGAAGGTTTGAGGCATAATCTTTTGAGTGTAGGACAATTGGTAGATAAAAGATTTCAATTACAGTTCAAGGATGGAAAATGCAAAATCATTAACAGATCTGGCTTGGAGATTGCAACCGGTACACAAAAAAAAGGTAATATATTTCATTTGAACTCCGGTGAGAAGACATGTTTGATTACACAGATTGATGAGAGTTGGCTATGGCATAAAAGGCTATGTCATGTGAATTTTGATTGCATTGTGAAGATCAGTTCAACTAAGGCAGTTAGGGATATACCTAAGATTATGAAGCCCTATAATCCAGTATGCAAAGAATGTCAAATGGGTAAACAAGTCAGAACCTCTTTTAGGAGTATACAAGATAAATCAAATGATGTTCTTGATCTTATACATACTAATTTGTGTGGCCCTACTAGAGTTAAAAGTTTTCAAGCTGATAGATCTTCCATGCTAATCATTGATGATTATTCTAGAATGACGTGGGTTACTTTTCTAAAAGAAAAATCTGAAGCATTTGAAAAGTTTAAAATCTTTAAGGCTAAAGTGGAAACTGAGATATGATTGAAGATTAAATTTTTGAAATCAGATCATGGTGGATAATTCACATCCGGTGAGTTTAATAACTTTTGTGACATGCATGGTATAAGGAGACAATTTTATGCTCCCTGGACACCTCAACAAAATGGAGTTGTGGAAAAGAAGAACAAAACTATCTTGGATGCTGCTAGAACAATGATGATGGAAGCTAGTCTACCTCATATCTACTGGAGAGAAGCAGTGAGTACATCGGTTTATACATTCAACATAGTACATATCAAAGGAGAAACCAGTAAGACACCTTATGAATTA
This sequence comes from Cryptomeria japonica, assembly GCF_030272615.1. Lineage (NCBI taxonomy): Eukaryota > Viridiplantae > Streptophyta > Pinopsida > Cupressales > Cupressaceae > Cryptomeria > Cryptomeria japonica. The sequence goes on from NC_081410.1 coordinate 348,088,718, forward strand.
TGGTTTGGCAATACACCTACAGTTAATTATTTCAGAATTTTGGGTAGTAAATGTTATATCAGGAGAGATGATATCATTGGGAAATTTGATCCTATATGTGATGAAGGCATATTTCTTGGTTATTTTAATGAAAGCAAAGTATATAGATGTTATAACAAAAGATTGCGGAGAATTGTGGAGAGAGATAATGTCAAAGTAGATGAGCTGAACAAAAGTCAAATAAGAGTTTATGAGAAGGAACCGGTAGTGGAAATGATTATATCTTAACCGATAGCACCTTTATCGGAACAAAGAGTTGAACCAGTTACTCCGGTAGTATCAGAGAACTCTACAGTAACTGAAGAACAGGGAAGATGAATAGAAAGTCGGAAGACTCCTAGGTATGTGAGATTGAATCATTCAAAAGATCAGATCATTGGGGATAAGAGCAATGGAGTGATGATAAGAAGAAGACTGACAACTAATGAGGTATGTTCAATTTCACATGTTGAACGGGTATCAATAATTGAGGCATGTAAAGATGAACATTGGTTGAAAGCTATGGAAAAAGAATTAGATCATATTGAGAAAAATAACACATGGACCTTGGTTCCCTGACCTAAAAATAAAAATGTTATTGGAACAAAATGAGTTTTAGGAATAAATTGAATGAGGATGGTCAAGTTATAAGGAATAAGGCTAGATTGGTTTGTAAAGGATATTCTCAGAAAGAAGGAATTGATTATGGAGAGACTTTTGCACCTATAGCTAGGATTGAAGCTGTAAGATTATTTCTTGCCTATGCTGCTTATAAAAACTACAAGGTTTATCAGATGGATGTTAAATGTGCATTTTTGAATGGGGATCTTGATGATGAAGTTTATATTGAACAACCTAATGGTTTTTCACTATCAGATGATACAGATATGGTTTGCAAGTTAACGAAAGCTTTATATGGATTGAAACAAGCACCTAGAGCTTGGTATGCAAGGTTGGATAAATATCTTTTGAAGCTTGGTTTTACTAAGGGCAGTACTGACAGTAATTTATATTATAAGATCACTAATGATGATATATTGATTATTGAAGTATTTGTTGATGACATTATTTTTGAAGGTGAAGATAAGTTATGCATAGAATTTTCTAAGAATTTGAGAAGTCTATGATTGGTGAGAAGAAATTTTTCTTAGGTTTGCAGATTATTCAGACTGACAAAGGTATTTTCATCTGTCAAACTAAATATGCTTAGGAATTGTTGAAGAAATTTGGTATGGGAGATTCTAAACCGGTAAGTACTCTTATGGTTACAAGTGAGAAATTGACAAGAAAAGATGTTTCTGCATCGGTAAATCCTACAAGATACAAATCTATGATTGGAGGTTTGCTTTATTTGACTCAGACTAGGCCTGACATTATGAATGTTGTTTGTATTGTTTCAATATTTTAGAGTGATCATAGAGAAAATCATGAGATGGCAGTGAAAAGGATTTTTAGATACTTGCAAGGTACATCAGAATATGGTTTGTGGTACCCTAAGGATGATAACTCTACTTTATGTGCATTTACAGATGTTGATTGGCCTGGAGATGTTGATGACCAGAAAAGAACTTCCAGTGGAGCTTTCTTTCTTGGAAAGAAGTTGGTCTCATGGATCAACAAGAAGCAGTTATGCACTTCTTTATCTACTGCTGAAGCTGAGTATGTTGTTGCTGCTACTAACTGTACACAAGTTTTATGGATGAAGCAAATGTTGAAGGATATAAAGGTGGATTGTGATGCACCGGTAGTTATTCACTGTGATAACTCTGTTGTTATTGATATATCAAAGAATCTGGTATTTCATTCTAAAACAAAACACATATCTATCAAGTATAACTTTTTGAAGGAGAAGGTGGAAGCAAATGAAGTTAGACTAGTTTATGTGAACACTAAAGAGCAGATTGCAGATATTTTCACTAAACCTTTGCCCAAGGAATCATTTGAGTACCTGAGAGATAGATTGGGAGTTTTTGCCCCTCCGGTAGAGACTTGATTGATGCGGTTTGGCATCAGTCCGACATGCATTATCAGAGATACTATTCATTCCAGCACTGATGTGGGATGCTACTGCTCAGGGGGAGTAGTTAGCTTTGTGATTCAATGGTTTATGTTTTTGCTTTGATATTTTTGTCAGATTTCTAGCATTGATGTCAAAGGGGGAGTGATATTGACGTGAAAAAGAAAATGGAGAAATTCAGAGCTTTACAGAGATATTATTCATAGGGGGAGAGCTATTGATATTCAGAGTTGTATGTGAGAGATTGTTGGCTATCTTCCATTGGGGGAGACTTCTTGGTACTTAGATATTTTTCACATCTAGTGTTGCCATCAATGCCAAAGGGGAAGATTGTTGGCCATTTGGTTGAATTGATTATGTGTTGCATTGATGTTTTGTCATTGATGCCAACACTAGTTGTTTGGATGCTTTACTGGCACCCTTATGGTCTCGGTAGGTTGAGTGGTTTATGGTTAACTTGGATCTGACATGATCCGGTATGATCCGGTATAGTTTGGTGATGGAATTGGCTTGTTCATGATACTCATGCTCATATATGGATAGTTGGTTTTGGTCTGGTGATCTGATGCTATCCTGCTTGCTTAAGAGCTTAGTTTCTGGTTTCGACGAGGGTTTCACCGACGGAGCTTTTGGTGGAGATCTTTGATGAATTGCATAAGTGGTGTTGGTGCTGCTTCTGGTGGAGTTTTAGGATGCTGTTGGTAATCATGTTTGAGACTTGGTGGATGGAGATCATTGCTATAGCGTGTGGACCTATACTGGGTCTCGGTTGATCTAGGTTATGGACCGACTTTAATGTAACATGTGGATAGGACCTATTGATGTATTTTTGGGATGTCTTATGTGTTGATATTATTTGTTTGGTCTAAGGCCGACATGGTTTATAATTATGTAATTGGTTTATTTTCTGGTGGCCAACCTAATTGTTTATGGTTGAGGGTTTGTATATATAGATGTAAGATCTCATTTTAGATCATCACAGTATTTATTAGAGGTCATGGTCAAGGAATGTAATGTGCGAATAATGTAATATCATTCAGGCAGAGGAGTTGGTCGATCATTGGAGATCAAATTGGGTTTATGTAAGAGGATTCAATCCTCCAATATTGAGCTTAAATCAAAACTGGATTCAGGCATCGAAGATGCTATCTTTTGCAATTCAACACTTCTCTGGATTGTAGTCTAGATTTCTATGTAGTCAGTGAGGCTCCTTTTGTGATGAGTAGTGCGCTCTAGGCTGTTGGCCTTCCTGCAAGTGTAGGCCCCTCAATTGTAATTCACATACTGCAGAAGTATTATCTGACTGTGGGTAGGCTTCCCACCATGGTTTTTCCCTTTACCGGGTTTTCCATGTACAAATATTGGTGTTATGTGAATGGTATTTATTCTGTGATTATTGTTTATGCTTAATTGGTTTAACTTCTATTCTGATATTAATATTTTGGGTTCCGGTATTAAAGTTTAAATTGCTAATGGTTCTGGTAATCTATGACAACTGATTCACCCCCCCCTCTCAATTGTCTTCCGGTTATTTTAACTGTTTAACAACTATTACAAATGAATATAAAGACAAATTCAATGCTATCTCAGTAAGGCTTGATGAGATGTTGGAAAGTCAGAGACATGGAGAGGACATGAGAGGACTTGGATTTGAGAAGGGAGAATCCTCTGGATTTGGACAAGGCAATGCAAAAACTAATCATAAGAAGAACAAAAATCCTCCGGTAAGACAACCTAATGCTCATAAATTCAATGGTAGATGTTTTACTTGTAATAAATTTGGTCATATGGCGAATCAATGCAGAAGTAGGATGAATAATGGAATGAATAATATGAACAATGGTCCTACCTTTATTGGTTAGTGTTTCATATGCAATAATTTTGGCCACAAGTCAAACACGTGCAGAGCAGTTTTGAATAACTTTCATAATAAGAGATGTTATGCTTGTGGGATGTTTGGACATATCTCTAACCAGTGCATAATGAGACCAAATCAGATGAATTTCAGACCTATGCAGAGAAATGTTGTTTGTCGTACATGCAACAAAACTGATCACATTGCAAAGTATTGCAAAAGCAAGAATGCTCCGGTAAACAAATACAAAACAGATGAGAAAGGCAAAGTGAAGGTAGAAGAGATCAGAGACAAGCATGAGAAGATGTGGGTTAGAAAAGATGAATCCAAGACAGATAGTGGATCTGCACCCGAATCCGATGTAGGATCTTCATCCGGTAACTTAGGCTTTTGGCCTTAGGGGATGGCATTTTCATACAAAACTTGCAAAACCCACTGGAGAGATCTGTGATCGATCATGGTTGATTGCAGATGATTATCTAGAATTCTTCATATCAATCTTTGAATCCGGTTGAATGGTTTATGCTAAACAGGGCATCTGGTTGAACCTTACCAGTACATTTATGTCAACTTAAAATTAGGGCTGCGAGGTTAAAAAGGGAAAATGTGAATCATTTCTCACATTGTGAGTGAAGAGTTAAAGCATCAGAGCGAGGCGAACCAGTTTCCAAGGTGATCAAAAGCTTTGAGGTGATCCGACAAAGGTTATTATGCATCCATCAGGAACATGAGGTATTTACAGAGGCATATCTTAAACCCTAAATTTCTCAAAATGGCATATTCTTCTATTAATACACCTTAGGTAGTCGAGGTTTCTGAAAGAGCGAGGCCCCAATTCAAGAAACATCCATTTAAGTCAGTAGAGGACGATCTGAATGGTGCTTTCTTATTTGTACCATATGAAGTTCTGCATGTTGATAATGTAAGAGCTTATATTCATTGCAACATTGAGGATATCAGAAATGAGGCGATCCTAGAACTTTATAACAAAAACCTCTGGGACAAAGATGGAAATCTCAAAACGGAATATGCTTGGTTGCAGAGGAAGGGTTTCATGCAAATTGTTCATTTCTCGTTGTTCGATGAAGATGAGTGGGTGAGATACATTCTAAGCCGTGTGCACGATGAGTTTATCTGGCTGGACAAACCTTACAAAATAACCAAGCAAGCCATCCATGCAGTCACTTGCCTGAATCAAATCGATGACAAACCTAATTTAAGGAAGGTAACGAACCCTACTATCACAAAGCTATCTGGTGTGCAATTTGATAACAAATATATGACAATTGATGATATTTTGGAACATATGTGATATTTGCATCCATGATCATCATATATAAAGTTTACCAATCTAGAAGATTGAATTTTGTCTCCAGTACAACAATTTATGCAGCTTATCAAATGGTGAAAGAAAATGTGTAGCATGATCTATGTTCAGTTCTTCTTGAAACTTCTCAGCAATTTAAAGAAGATTAAAACAGATAAGAAGAATGTTTTTAAATTTGGTTCTCTAATCATCTGTCTTGCACTTTATTTCATGAATGAGATTCCCAGAATAGGGAGAGTTCAATGGGAATTTGACTTATCGATGGCCACCCAAATCAAGAAAGGCGTGCAGAGACTGGGAAATAGGGAGAATCAAACTGCTGCTCTGTGGAGCTTTTTCAAAATCTTCTAAGGCAAAATGAAGGATAGGGAAAGTATTCCTAAGAAAGTGGTGGAGAAGTATAAAAACTCTATCTGCTTCATGGTCGACAAGGGCCAATGCCATATGAAGGCAACAGAGCCTGGGTCTGTATAGATTTTGCGAATGGGTTATGAGGTTGATGTGCAAACACTTGAGGTCTATTCTCAACACCTTCTGACCAAACCAGTGGATTCGAATGAACCAAGATTTGACACCTTCAAGGAGAAAGATATGGAGCTTCACAAGAAGTTCACCCAGCTGACAAGAAAAAAAAAAGTATCCAAAATGGTTGAAGAAGTGGTTGTGCAGATGGGATTCACTAGAGAGGAAATCAAGCAAGAGAGGGAGAAGGTGATACAAATGGAAAAAGAAAAGAAGCCTAAGGCTGAACCGATTTCTTCCAAGGCAAAGCCTAAGGAGACCAAGTCTTCCCCTACTCTGATGAATCCTTCTACAGGTCAAAGCTCATCTGACAAAGGAGTTTTGAAGCAGAAGGAGAAACCAAAGAGAACCTATGTAGTTGTATCCCCTGTTGCCTCTGAGATCGAGTCGGATGAGGAAGCAGAGAAAGCAAAGAAGAAAGGTGAATTTGTCAGAGTAATTAGGAAACCTCAGTCCGGTAGTGAGAAAAGCAAGAAGTCAAAATCAGAACCCTCTCTAACCGATAGGCCTAAAAGAGGAAGAAGGCTAAGAACATAGTTTGATAAGGACCTTGAATCTGGTAAGGTAGAGGGCAAATATACCTTTATTGCTTCATTAACTATAAAAGAACTAACTGATGAAATTGTTAAGGATGGTAATCTTAAGAATATCAGTGTATACTATGATGATTTTGATGAAAATGAGCAAAGGGAAGTTGAGGAAGTTGTTGTGTTGCATCTGAATAACTTCAACAAGTCATTAATTGAGCTAGAACACAGTATTCCCAAAGCTTTGTATAATATTATTGATGCTAGGAGGATAACAACAAGAAGATTAGATAATAAAATGAAAGAGCGAGAATTGATAAACACAAGTGCTTGCATATCTCAAGAAGAGGTTGATAAACTTATGGAGTTGGCCAACTGGAAGGAATTCAGAAGCAAAAGTAGAGTGAACAAGCTTATGGTTGGTAAGGTTGAAGAAGTGAGAAAATAAACAAAAGAGATATGGAGAAAGTTTCTAAAGATCAATCGGGTACCAATCAATGAAGATGAATCTCAGAAGGATGCACCTCATATCCAATAGACCAGACCCATTCAACCCTTGATGCTACAAATAGCCAAAATCCTTCAGACACAATGTAGATGAAAGGGGAAGAGACTCCTAAGGATGTTACTGCACCAAGTGGTGACACCGGTGCACAAGTAAAGGATAAAGAAGAAGTTCTTACTAAGCAATAACCGGTTGCAGGAAAAAGAAGAGGTAAAGAAGGATAAGGTACAAGAGAAGGGAGAGCAGATCATTGTCAATGTCCCAATAGTCACAACAATTGACACTCTTAAGGTCAAAGGGAAAATAATTATTCCACAAATCTCTATTAATTTTGACAAACCTATTGATATTAGACAAATGTTCTCGACAAAAAGGCTAATGGTATTTGCAATAGTCCAGGCTCAAGCTAGTCGAGACTTAGTAAATTCAGAGAATGAGGACAAGAAGTTAATTAAGATGTCTGTAGGTATTCTGCAGAAGGTAGTACCTGACTTGTAGCTAGATCCAAATGCTAACGCCTCTAGTAAATTATTGCAATTGATTAATAATGTTAAAACCAATTTTGAATCACTGGAGAAGTCTACCACCAAGCGGGTATTAGATAGATTTAAGGAGGTTCATATGCAGACATTCTGAAAGGTGATAGAGGATGACAGAGTGAGATTAAACAAGGGTTTGCAAACAATCTCAGAAGCATTGACTGAAGGTGGTAAGATATATAAGTCTTGTCTTATTTTGCCCAAATTCACAGTTGATATAGATAAGCAGATTGGTATTTGTTAGGGTAAGCTACTTGGAATTTCACAGTCATTTTACTCAAATGTAGCCCTAACCAACATCATAAAAGGGCAAGTAGTGGCTCTAAATGATCAAATCTCGAGCCTTAATGCAAATAAAGAAAATTTTGAGGAGAGTTGGTGTATTCCGAAACCTGATTGCTCCCCAGATGGACACCATGTTAAATAATAAACTAGATTGTATGAAGGCTATGGCACAACTTCTTCCAACTAAATTAAAGGATGTGGAGATTCATGCCTATGTTTTTAGTGCATTCATCACAGTTTTGGACAACTTGAAGAATGGGTGGGATACTCACCTAGGATTTTTGAAGACTATTTTTGCACATATCTTCAAGTGTATATAGTATATCCACTATACACTCTTGTACATAAGTTTTTGAGGAGCACCCCATCTTTGGCATTGTTGTCAAATAGGGAGAGCAGAGTGAAAAATGTATAGAAGGATACAATTTTTTGGGTTGATAGGTTGCTATAGGTTTTTTGAGTTTTTGATCTAAGGGGGAGCCTTAGAAATTTTGATTCGGTATACAGGTTTCAACACTTAGTCATTTTTCACGAGTGTTGCCAACAATGCCAAAGGGGGAGTTTGTTGGCATTTGACACTCATTCGGTGGATACTGATGCATGAATAATGGTCTAGGATTGTCATTGATGGCAACTCTCCTTGGAAATATTATCCGACAATCAAGGATTTTGATACCCAAAATTTATTGTGATTCGGTGACAGATTACTGGTATTTCAGGTTTAGCAGAGCAGTTTTGGTTTGGAAACTTTTCGATGATTGTGATGGTGAGATTTATGCATGGGATGATAGGACCGACATAGATAAATCATTTTATCATCTTTTGGGTGATTCACATATGCTTTTGGTGATCCAATTCAAGCTGACTCATGTTTACACGTTACACTACAGGTTGACTTGATAATTGTTTATTTTGTGATTGCAGATATATAAGACCAGTGTAGAAGATCTTTTTAGTGTATGATATGATGTGGTATGAGCGAGTTGTGATCGAAAAATCCTTTTTGGCGCATTTTCATCTAGTAGCTAACTGAGCCAAAAAATAGAGCAGAGTAGAAGAGGTGGTATAGTCAAACTTTATGCACTTAATCGAAACTCATCCAAACATTGTTTGATGCTATTTTAGAGTTCAATAATTGTAATTCATCATTGTAAATGATTTGTAAGATAGTGAGCCTTTTGGACTATTGTATCTTGAGCTGTAATCTCTAGGCAATGTGCTTGAATGCTAGTACATTCCCCTTTTGTAATATTGTTTTGCTACTGGCCATTGTGGAATTGTGGTTTCAAATCCTATCGTGGTTTTTCCCATTTGGGTTTCCACGTAAAAATCCTGATGTTATGATCTTGTGGTTGATTATCTTGTGTTTCTGAACTTTACTTTCTTGCATATGCTTCTGATGGTTTGAGTATAAGTCAGAAAAATTATTTGTCGATAGATCATTGATTCACCCCACTCTCAGTGATCCTTTACTCCAACACGGTGTAATAATGATGAATATTATAGTAAGTGGTGATGTTGTGGTTGTTGCTATGGTAATTCATGTTGCTTGTGGATGTTTCTAGATCATGATCTATCTGTGTTGTTAGTCTGCATTGATTGTTGTGCATGTTATAGATCATTTTATTGATCCGGTGGTGTTCTTCGTGTTATGCAACATTCATGATTGTAGCGTGTTGATGTTTGTGGTGTAATTCTTTGAGGTGTTTCATGTTCGAGGAATTGATTTGGGTCCATACTATGTCTTAGCCGACATTGTTTTGGTCTGCATGTGTTATTGTAGCGTGCATAGTTCTGTTTTGTAATTTGTGTTGAAGGTTGAACCAACCTTGAAATTTAGGTTGATGATATGTATAAATTGATGTAATATCTTGCTGCAGATGTATTTGTTGTATCTGTGATATCAGTAAGTGTGTGTAATGTGTGAATAATGCTTTAATCTTTCAATAGCATAAAAGAAGTGTGAAGAATTGTAGCAGAGCAGTCTATGAGCTTAACCGAAACTATAACCAGGGATGAGGAGATGTTATTCTATCAATTTATGATCTTTCGAATGTAATCCGAATCTTTTTGTAAGATAGTGAGTCTTCGTAAGGGTTGTAGCCCTCTTTGTTATTGTGTTTGAGCAACGAGCTCTAGGCAGTGTACCTAAATGCATGTGCATTCCCAATTGTAATATTTCATATAATTTTAATAAGGCATTATCTCATTGTGGGTAGATTCCCACCGTGTTTTTTTTTTTAACCAGGTTTTCTATGTCAAAAATCTTGGTGTTATGTGTGTTATTGATGCGGTGTTGATTTGTGCTTTAACTATTATTAATCTGATTTGAATTTGAGTTCAAGTTAGGTAAAGTTTTTGTGCAAACTAATTCACCCCCCTCTTAGTTTGTTGCATTGTTGCCAACAATTGGTATCAAAGCTAGATCCTCTGAAACTAGCTTGGCCATTTGAGGAGATTCGGGATGGCAACCTTTTCTTACAAGAAGGATAGTCCAAGATTTGATGGAACGAATTACTCTCTTTGGAAGAACTGGATGGAGTGTCATTTGATATGCATTGATGAAGATTATTGGAAGATTACTAAGAATGTGTATAATATTCCTTAGAATGGTCCTACATCTTTGGATGAGATTAAGGAAGTTGAATATAATATTAGGGTGAAGGAAGCATTGTTGAGTGCCTTGTCTGACTTTAAGATGACTAATGTAATGGATTTGTAGACTACTCATGAGATCTGGAAGAAACTTAAAACTTTGTATGAAGGTGATATTCATGTGAAAGTTGCTAAGCTACAGAGCTTGAAGGGAAAGTATGAGATGTTGAGGATGGGTGAAGATGAGAATATTACCTCCTTTATGCAAAAAGTGAATGAGCTTATGTTGAATATCATATGTGCTGGTGGAGTGTTTGAAGAATAAGAGATTGTAGCTAAGGTGTTGAGATCCTTGCATCCTTCTTACAAATATAAAGTTGTTGCTATTAAGGAGATCCAGACGATGATTGTTGTGACTAGAGACATGTTGATTGGAAAGCTTGCTACCTTTGAGTTGAGTGAATTTGGTGAATCTCTTCCTATATTTGAATCTAAATTCAAATCTACTATTTTCGGGAAGCTGAAGTATGATTCAGGATAAATTTCTACAAAGGTGTCCAGATATGAGAAGGAGATGAGAGAACTTGAAGAAGAAGAAAAAGAGCTTGAAGCCCTGATTGCCAGAAGATTTCCTAAAGGTGTAGGTAAGTGTGAAAATACATTGCCTCTTAAATGTTTTTCATGTAACAAGATAGGACATTTTTCTTCAAGGTGTTCGAAAAGAGAAAAAGTTTCTAAGAAACTATTTAAGCCTTACAAGCCTAAGTATCTGAAGAAGTGTTATTATGTTGTTGATGAAGGTGTGACAAATGATGAGTCTTACAAAAGAAATTAAGGTGATGAATGGGTGTTTATTACTATCAAGGAAGATGATTCGATTACTATTGATTCTACTAGTTGTATTAATGAGGAGAAAGTGTTGGCTTCTAAAGTTGAAGAGAAAGATGAATGGGTTATTGACAGTGGTTGCTCTCATCATATGACAAGTGATAAGAGTAAGTTTGTGAGTATGGAAAAGTATGATGGTGGTTTAGTAAGATTTGGTGATGACAAAGTTGGTAGAATCTGTGGTAGAGGTTCTATTTCACTTGATGGTAAGCATAATACTAATGATGTCTTATATGTTGAAGGTCTAAAGAATAATCTCTTAAGTGTTGGACAGATGGTTGAAAAGGGATATGATTTGCAATTCAAGAATGGTAAGTGTAAGATCCTAAGTGGTTCCAGAATTGAGATTGCATTAGGTACAAAGACTAAAGGTAACTTCTTTCACTTGAATGCCAGTGGTAAAAGTTGTTTGATCTCTCAGATTGATGAAGGTTGGTTATGGCATAGAAGGATGTGTCATGTAAATTTTGATTTCATGGTTAAGATAAGTTCTACTTAAGCAGTAAGAGATATACCTAAGTTGGTAAAGCCTTCTAATCCAGTATGTAAGGAATGCCAATTAGGGAGGCAAACAAGAGTTACTTTCAAAAGAAAACAATATACTTCTTGGATTATTGGATCTTGTACATACTGGTTTGTGTGATCCTCCTAGAGTGAGAATTTTGCAGAGAGACATGTATTTCATGTTGCTGATTGATGACTATTCAAGGATGACATGGGTTACTTTCTTAAGGGAGAAGTATGAAGCATTGGAGAAGTTCAAGAGTTTCAAAGCTATGGTTGAGACTGAGACTAGGTTGAAGCTGAAGTGTTTGAGATTTGACAGAGGTGGTGAATTCACTTCTGGTGAATTTAATACATTTTGTGAAGAGCATAGGGTGAAGAGATAGTCATCTGCTCTGCGGACCCCTTAGCAGAATAGTGTTGTGGAGAGGAAGAACATGACAATTCAGGAAGCTGCTAGAACCATGATGATTGAAGGAAATGTTCCACATATCTATTGGAAAGAAGCTATGAGTATTTCCATGTATACTCTTAACCGGATGAACATTAAAGGTGATACCGGTAGGATTCTTTATTAGTTATGATCTGGTCATGCTCCTACTATTAGATATTTTAGAATTTTTGGAAGTAAATGCTATACCAGAAGAGATGAAGATCTAGGGAAATTTGATGCTAGATGTGATGAAGGAATCTTTCTTGGTTATTCTACTAAAAGAAAAGCCTACTGGTGTTATAACAAGAGACTGAGGAAGATAGTTGAGAGTGCTAATGTGAAAGTTGATGAATGCAATGAAAGATAGATCAGATCCTGCAGATATGATTTGGATGATCAAGATGTCAGTTTAGATAAGGGAAAGCAAGTGCAGACCCAGAATCAAATTTAAAGTGTTCCAGAAAATCCTATGAATGAAAGAGAAGGTGCAAATGCTAGTGCAAAAGATAGAGTTCAAGAGTCCAAAAATCAAGAAAATCCTAAGACTCCTAGGTATGTAAGATTGAATCATTCAGAGAATCAGATCATAGGTGATAAGAATAGAGGTGTGATGACTAGAAGAAGAATTGCTGAAGAGTATTGCTTGATTTCTAAGATTAAACCTAAGGATGTTGATGAAGCATGCAAAGATGAAAATTGGGTAAAAGCAATGGAAGAAGAATTGAATCAAATTGAAAAGAATAATACATGGATTCTTGGTTCCAGACCTAAGGATAAGAATGTAATTAGAACTAAATGGGTCCTTCAAAATAAATTGAATGAACAAGGTGAAGCTGTTAGGAATAAAGCTAGACTTGTTTGTAAGGGATATTCTCAGATGAAAGGTATTGATTTTGAGGAGACTTTTTCTCCGGTAGCTAGAATTGAAGCTGTTAGATTATTTCTTGCTTATGTTGCTTACAAAGATTTTAATGTTTATTAGCTGGATGTCAAGTCAACCTTTCTTAATGGTGAGTTGGAAGAAGAAGTTTATATTGAAAAACTAGATGGATTTTAATTGATAGATGAAAAGGATATGGTTTGTAGATTAAAGAAAGCACTGTATGGACTCAAGCAAGCCCCCAGAGCTTGGTATACCAGATTGGATAGGTATTTGATGAAGCTTGAATTTAATAAAGGTACTGCTGACAGTAATTTGTACTTCAAGATTGATCATGATAATAATTTGATTGTTCAGGTATTTGTGGATGACATTATTTTTGGTGGAGATGATACTTTGTGCAAGAATTTTGCTGATGATATGCCAAATGAATTTGACATGTCTATGATTGGTGAGATGAAATTCTTCTCAGGATTGCAAATTACACAGTGAGGTAAAGGTTTTTTTATATATCAATCTAAATATTTAAAGGAATTGTTGAAGAAGTTTATTTTAGATGATGCTAAGCCTGTTGGTAGTTCTATGGTGACCGAATATAAGTTGGAAAAGGATGACGATTCTCTGAAAGCAAATCAGACGAGATATAGGTCTATGATTGGTGGATTTCTTTACTTGACTCAGATTAGGCCGGATATAATGAATGTTGTATGTCTTGTTGCTAGATTTCAAGTTGATCCTAAGGAATCTCATGTTGTAGTTGTTAAGAGGATATTTAGATATTTGAAAGGGATAGTTGATTTTGGTTTGTGGTATCCTAAAGATGATGACTTTACTTTGAGTGCTTTTACTGATGTTGATTAGGCAGGTGATGTTTGTAATGCCCCTACCCTAGTCGGACTTGTAATACCCATTTGACCTTGGTTGACTTCCTATGTGGCATTCTTGAATGGTAGGTTAACCATGATGCAATGTGTAGTTTAGATAATATAAATAATTGTGCAAATTTATCATTGTGCTCTTGCGTCGATTCTTGTGTAAAAGTAAGTGTTTTCCTAACTCTTGTGAAAAATCTTGAGCTAACGCCTTCATTGAATATGTATATGTATATGTATGCTTGCGTGATTCATGGGTGCAGGAGATTGCAGGCACGACACCGCCTAAGGCGAGGTTCATCTCCTTTGGGATTTGCAAGGTTGAGTATGCCTCCTTCATCCTTAGAATTCGGATTTGGGGGTCATTAAACTCTTGTCTTGCCTTAGCCATGGTCAGGTGAGCATCGCATGTGTGGTTTGTGGGTCTCTTTCTTTTCATTGGATTGCATGTCATGTGATTTGGTGGACTTCCTCGATTTGCGTGCCTTGCGCGAGGTAAGTGGAGTTTGCTATCCTAAGTATTTTAATTCAAGTTAATGAGTAGAGGTACTCATTAGTAATTTAAAAAAAATAAAAATAGGTAGATTCTTTTATATGATTAATCGATAATTTAAAGAGATTGCTTTAATTATTATTGTAGCAAGCTTAAGGTATTTAACTTGGATTAATGTGCTCATTTACGCATTTGTAGTTGAGAAATTAGAATAAATAAGACTCTTTCATTAGATTAGCCATTTATTCAAAAAGGTCGTTTTATTATGTTATAGCGAGTCAATTTAATAGTTAATTTTAATAATAACGGATTTAATGAGTTATGCGTTTTAGAAAGGAAAGATTTAAAGTCGTTTGGGAAATAGAAATAAATTCATCATTTTCGCATTTTGGAATAGAAAGGATAAATTTTATTATTTAAAAGAAAATTATTTTCTTTTTTTTTACTTGTAAAGTTGATATAGTATAAAAGTTTGATTTTTAGAAAATTAAATTAATCAAAATGCCCTACCTTGGTCAACAGTTCAAAATATAAAGTGTTGGCTAAAGTAATATGAAGAAATTTAAAGTTAGAGTTAAATAAGAAATGGAAGCTTTTTAATTTTAAAACAAAAACGAATAAGAAGGATTGAATAATGGAAAGGAATGATTTCCATTTTTCATTCTCTTTTATTTTAAAAATAAATGCCTAAATTCGAAATTGAAAATTAGGGCAAAAATAGGGTTTCTCATTTTAACCTAGCTTTTAAAACATTTTGGGGGTTCTCTCTTTTGGGGGGATCTTTTTGGAAATGGAGGTGGGAAAAATGTTGGAGAAAATGGAGTTCTCTTGCTTGGAGTTGCAGGTGGAGCTCTTCATCAAAACTCTTCCCGGAATGCGTTTGGAGGTAGGATTCGAATGCACCGTTTTTGTTGCTTTTAAAATTGTGGGTATATCTCCGAAATTTGTCTTGAAGATTTCTTGCTCCAAAACCTCCATGATTGTTGTTTAAATGTAGGATTCAGTTTTGAAAACATTGGTAGTTCTTGGATCAAATTCTTGTTTGTTAATAGATTTTGTGGTTTTAAACTTGATGAGGAAATATTCTTCCCATAATGAATATTTTGGAAAAATCTGGAAAATGAATGGGTCTGTAAAAAAAAAAAATGATGGGAGATTTCGTTATTTATATATATATATATATCTTCTTTTTTTGAAGATTTTTAATGATTAAATCCGACTGTAAGTCGGATCATATATTAACCAAAATAAAAATAAAAAAAATAAGGATTTCGGGGGGGGAGCCGAAGCTCAACCCGCCCCTCCCCCGCGGCGCTGTTGTGGCTCGCAGTCTACCTGTGACCACAATGTGGGCCGCAGGGAACCCTGCGTCCACACTGTGGGCCGCAGGGAGACCTGCGACCACAGTGTGGCTCGCAGGGACCTGCGTCCATGCTGTGGGCCGCAGGGAACTTGCGTCCACAGTGTGGCTTCGCAGGAACCTGCGTCCACGCTGTGGGCCGCAGGGACCTGCGTGCGGGTTCCACCCACTCCCGAGATGGGAGGTGGGGCCCGTAGGTAGGTTTAGAATAAAATAAAATAAAAATTGTTTTATGATATTTTTTTTATATATAATTTGTTTTAAACAAAAAAATATATTATAATATATGCCATGGGGTATGTATAAAAGGATTTTGTAGTGTATTTGTAGAAAGGTTTATTTTATTTGAAATTAGTTTTTAATTCGCTAAATATTGCTAATATATATATATATATATTAAACAAGAAGTTTGTGTATATATGAATTTGTTGATTTATTTAAGAAAATAAAAAATTCATTAGTCATGTATTGTTAAATTTATATTGGTTACATTTAATTTTGGAACCAAATCTAATAGGGAAGTATCCTTGGAGAAGAGATCAAATATTGTCTGTATTTGAGTCCTTTGAAATAAAACACCATTGCTAACGTTATGAAATATATTTTAATAAGACGTTGTATTTCTTTTAAATAAGCATTGTCTTTCGATTTGAATGATTAAGATCTTCCGAGAATTTTAGAAATGGAAACTAAAGTATAGGAGAGTATGAAATTTGAATCTAAATTATCTCTGTATATTTTGTTATTACTTCATCGACATGCTAGTAGAATGAATGGAAGTTTGACAATGTATCGATTTGGAAAGTTATAAGTTTAAGTTTTGTATTTGCTTTGTTAAAGTGATGGCAAACCTTGATGTATTTGTTTGGACCCTGTCGTGTTGTCATTGGGACACCTGTTAAGTCTTAGGTCTCTAAATAGGGTACTGTTGGGCAATGGACCTTGTACTTCCTTTTTGCATGCTCTGTTGGTTCTGCCTCTACGTGGAAGTCAATTAGGATTTGGGGATCAAAGTGGTCATTTGTAAATTGGTGGTATCCGCCTAAGTGGCAAAGATGTAAAAGACATGTAATTTATGTATTCCTAACGATATTAATTGCCAAAGGGGTCTTGCAGTTGAGCAGACTCGGAGATGTAGCCCTTTAGGGGTGAACTCCGAGATCATATCTGTGTTATGCGATGTTTTAGCTTCCTATGTTTCATGCTTTAAATTATCATGGATGGTTGTTATCTTGTATAAGTGTATGATGGAAAAACTAACGAATTTAATTCTAAGTGCATAAAATTATTCATCTTGGCAAATGTAGTAATCAGGTTCATGGAAGATTGTAATTAAGATTATGGAAAAAGTATTTTGATAATGTGAATTAAGAGTAGTAATAGTGGAAAGAATCTTGCTAGGTTACATAATTGGATTAACTTGTTATTAAGCATGTAAATCAAACAAATGAGAATGGAAACCAAAGTTAGAATTAACATTTTAATTCCTAGATTGAAATCTAAAGGACGTACATCATATCGGCATTTACCCTCTTACCTTATTAAATGAGTAACGCCATGTTAGTTATGTTACACTATATTGGATGAATTTGTTCAACTAATTCATGTTTTAAATCTCAACAAATCATCCTTACCATATTAGTTTGATAATCGGGTGAACTCAACTAGATATCCATATTATAACCTTAATAAAAGGATCTCTTATGATTACTAAGAATGAAACTAAAACGGGGAAATATTCGTATAGTGATGTATCTTAATCATAGCCAAAAGTATCTCTTCATATTAACTTTATGTGATTAAAAAGGAGTGACATGCAATAAGATAATTATATTTTAATCCTAATGGAAGAACGTCACTACGAACTTATATTTTAATCCTGTAATGATGAATACCATCTTGCTAACTATATTCTAATTTAAAAGGATGAACTCATGTGGTCCTAATACATTTTCACCTTAATGAATTTAGCCATCTATTAGCATTATTAAAACTTCAATGAATTCTATGGCTACTCACATTTTATTCTCCATAAAAGAACTACAACTCATTAGTTGGCTATGCATGAAATTAAATGAAGGGACCACACTCTATTAATTGCAGTTTAATCCTTAATGAATGTATCTCATCTTATTAACCAAACTTTTAATATTTAAGAAAGATATCAAATGTGGGTGGTTATCTTAAAACCAATGAATGAACTTTGTTATATTTATCACATTGAACCCTAAGGGAGGCCTCTTAAATTAAATAGGTGTTAATGTGCATTGAGTAGATAACCTCACGATGGCCTCCTAACCTCCCAAAGTCAATGGACGCTTCCTAAAATTCTAAGAGGTCATATCATTGAACATATATATATATATATAATCATGTCTTATGCATTATCTCACAATTAAGATATCCAGATTTAATGGATCAATTAACGCAAGTTGAGCTAGGTGTAAGGTTATGTAATCGCGTTGGGAAACTCCTTAGGTTCGTTTAAGCCTTCCGCTATGGTATCTAAGTTTTAGATAACTCCTAATTATCTTAATGTTGTAACTTTTCATCAACGCTCCTAATTATTATAAAAAAAAAATATTTACACTCTATTCGAGTGTTTTTAACCTAAACCCTTAGGGGTTTCCTGGCGGGGCATTACAATGTTGATGACCATAAGAGTATTAGTGGTGGTGCATTTTTCTTAGGAAAGAGATTGGTTTCATGGATGAGTAAGAAGTAGAATGCCATTTCTTTATTTACTGCAGAGGTTGAATACATTGTTGTTGCTAGCAATTATACTCAGGTAATTTGGATGAAGCAAATGTTGAAGGATATTAGAGTTGTTTAAGATGTGCCTACTGCTATATATTGTGAATATTCAAGTGCTATCAAAATTTCTAAGAATGCGGTATTGCATTCCAAGACTAAGCATATATCAATCAAGTTTCATTTATTGAGAGAGAAGGTGAATGAGAAGGAAGTTAGATTGGAGTATGTGTCTACAAAGGAACAAATTGCAGATATCTTCACGAAGCCTTTGCCTAAAGATACCTTTGAGTATCTTAGAGAGAAGTTAGGGGTAATTGCCCCTCCCGATGAGAACTAAGATGCATTGAGTTGCATCCGTCTGGTGGATTTCATAGAGATATCTTTACGTTCAGATTGATGAGTGGTGGATGCTACTCAGGGGGAGTAGTCAATATTGTGGTTCAAAGGTTCAAAGTTGTGGATGTTATTGACATATTTGTGCAATATGTGCCTTTAGAATTGATGTCAAAGGGGGAGAGAGTCATGTGAATAATTGTCATATCATGTACTAATCTCAGGGGGAGAGAGAACATATATGTATTTGTATGGGGAGATTCTTGGTTGTTGTTTTCTTTGTTTGCATTAATTATTTTTCACATTCAAATGTTTCCATCAAAACCAAAGGGGGAGATTGTTGGATATTGTTGAGAAGTTTGCTAGAATAATGTTTTGTCACTGATGTCAACATATTCCTTTGTGTGTTCCAGTGTTGCAGTCATATTAAATGAGTCGGTTTGGATAGTGTGTTGTAGATGAGTTGTTGTGGATAAAAGGGTTTTATGATAAGTATCTCTAGTTGATTCAACAGAAGTTTATGTGGTCCACATGGTGATTTGGTCGATTTATGAGGTCTAGTATTGAGGCTAGTTGTTCAGTTGTTTATGGTGTTCAGTGTTCTAGTTTTTGCTCCGCATTGCTCTGAAATTGCAATATCTTAGTTTGCAGATTTGGCAGTGCTTGGGAAATTCATGTGTGTCCTTAATTCATATGGTTCATGATTTGGAGGTCTGCAAGTGAATTTTTCAGTTTGATAGTCATTTTAGCGTATGCTCTTGAGGTACGGTGTAATGATGATGAAGATTCTAGTAAGTGGTGATGCTTTTGTTGTTGTTGTGGTAATTCACATTGCTTGTGGATGCTTCTAGATCATGTTTTATTTGTGTTGTTGGTCTACATTGATCGTTATGCGTGTTATTGATCATTTTATTGATCCGGTGGTGTTCTTTGTGTTATGTGACATTGATGATGATTGTAGCGTGTTGATGTTCATGGTGTAATTCTTGGAGGTGTTTCATGTTCAAGGAATTGATTTGGGTCCAGACTATGTCTTAGCCGATATTGTTTTGGTCCGCGTGTGTTATTGTAGCATGTGTGGATATGTTTTGTAATTTGTGTTGAGGGTTGAGCCGACCTTGAAATATAGGTTGATGATATGTATAAATTGATGTAATATCTTGTTGTGGATGTATCTGTTGTATCTACAATATTAGTAAGAGTGTTTAATGTGCGAATAATGTTTTAATCTTTCAGTAGTGAAAAAGAAGTGTGAAGAAGTGTAGCAGAGCAGTATATGAGCTTAACCGAAATGGTAACTAGGCATGAGGAGATGTTATTCTGTCAATTCATGATTTTCTGGATGTAATCCAAATATTTTTGTAAGATAGTTAGTCTTCCTAAGAGTTTTAGCCATCTTTGCTATTGTGTTTGAGCAATGAGCTCTAGGCAGTGTGCCTGAATGCATGTGCATTCCCCATTGTAATATTTCATATACTTCTAATAGGGTATTATCGCATTGTGGGTAGGTTCCCACCGTGGTTTTTCCCTTAACTGGGTTTTCCATGTCAAAAATATTGGTGTTATGTGTGTTATTGATGTGGTTATGATTTGTTCTTTAACTATTATTAATCATATCTGAATTTGAGTTTAAGTTAGACAATTTTTTTGTGCAAACCGATTCACCCCCCGCTATTATTTTGTTGCATTGTTGCCAACAAGGCTGATGCAGATCATCCTTGAGCTATGAATATCATATAAATCAATTATATAATCAAGCAGTTAGATATAGTTAGACAAATATAAAAGATCAATCTAAAGGTGAGAAGGTTCGGAGTTGGCTCGCATTCTTTCTTGAGCCCGGATACTATATTTGAGCATGTTTGTAATCAAGTTTGTGTGCCAAATTTTGTAAGCTTGCATGTTCTCGGCCAGTTGTATTTGAATTCTTTGATACAATAAAGTATGTTTCTACATTGTCTCTATCACATCGCATTGCTTCTATTGTGTTACTCTTGCTGCACAGACCAAACTATTCTCTTTGAGGACTCACTCTTTCCGTGACTGCACCAAGTGGTATCAGAGTGAGTTTTCATTCCAGAGATTGTGGAGTCCTGTAAGGATTTTTTTGTGGGGTAGCGGATTGAGGATCTGACCTGTAGTTGCAGAGGACTTGCGTAAAGATGACTCAAAGAGGAAATGTTAGAGGTGGTGGAGTGTGTGGAAATGCAAACCCTCTTGTGATGGAAATGTTAAGAGGAATTGTTGTCCAATTGGAAGCTGTTGAAATGACCTACAAAAGAGGTTGACATGTTGAAGATGTAAGCGATGATGAAGAAGAAGAGGTGGCGAGAGAAGAAGGAGAAAATCTACCGGTGAATGATCTGGAAGAAGAGAGGTTCATAAGAGATTTGACAAGAGTGAATACCAGACTACATTTTAACCCACCAGATTGGGTATGTGCAAGATCATGTTGGGCCAAAATAGGCCCTTAAGTGGCAATGAAGTTTTAGAAAATCAGAGTTATGCAACTTGACATGAAAATTTGAATAAGTTATGAACATTATTTTAAAAATCTCTAAGAAAAGAATCTATAGAAATTGAATGTAGTTTCTAAGCTAGTTGTTTTCTGAATAAAAAAATTGTATTTGACAAAAATTTAAAATTTCAATGTAGTAGTACTAAAATTTCAATAAAAAGATAAGAAGTAGGTGTATGTCTGACCACCCCAGTAGCAATGCATATACCCTTTCACTTACCACTACTTCTCAAGCTCTGAATAAGTCTCCCCAAGGCCTCCGCCAAGATAATAAAAAAGAAAGGAGACAAAGGATCCCCCTGCCTTAGCTCTCATGAAGATTGGAAGAAACCTTGAGGACTTTAATTGACTAAAACTGAAAACCAAGGTCCTTCAATGCAAGCATTCACCCAATTCAACAAAGGTTCAGCAAACCCAAAACTTTTCATTACCCACAACAAAAAGGATCTATCTACCATATCATAGGCTTTCCTTATATCTAATTTAATCATCACGCGGTCTACCTTTTCTCTCTTCACCGTATGAATAGCTTCATGGGTGATGATAATACCCTCCATAATTGATCTACCCATAACAAAACCACTTTGATCTTCTAAGAAGATTAGCTTCAAAATTGGTTTCACCCTGTCCATGATGACCTTTGTGATCACTTTGTATAGTGTATTACAAAGGGATATAGGCCAAAAATCACCAAAGGTCTCAACTTTCTCAACTTTGGGGATGAGAGCAATGAAACTGCAGTTTAATTCCTTGGCCACATAAGCACTAACCCTAGACTCCTTCACTACTTGCAGAACTTCCCGATCCACCACATCCCAAAAATTCTAAAAAAAGAAAGCAGGGGACCCATCTGGACCTAGAGTTTTATCTCCAGGCATTGATAACACAACCTTTGTTATCTCCTCCATACTGATCGGTTTGCACAAGGACCAATTTTTACTATCAGTTATAAGTTGAGGTATATGAGACAACAACGCCTCCTGCTTCTAAACATTCACCTCCTCGTTTTGTTTCAAAAGCTCTTGGAAGAAGGCTACCACCTCTTTATTGATATCTTCTGCCTTCTCCAACATAAAGTTATTCTTTTCTCTAATAGTCATTATGTTGTTCCAAGATCCCTACACTTTGACTGAATCGTGAAAAAAATTGGTGTTACGATCCCCTTCTTTTAACCAGCACTCCCATGACTTCTGCTTCCAAACTACTCTTCCCTAACTAGAATTTCATCATATTGCTTCTTAGTAACTTTTCCTTAATAAAGGTTTATTCTATCATACCTTGATTCATGATGGTGACCTAAACCCCAACAAGTTCCAACTCCAAAACAAATTTGTCAGAAAATATGTTTCCAAATTTAACCCTGTTCCATTCTTTCAACTTCTCTTTCACAAACTGTAAC
Source organism: Cryptomeria japonica (assembly GCF_030272615.1). Classification (NCBI taxonomy): domain Eukaryota; kingdom Viridiplantae; phylum Streptophyta; class Pinopsida; order Cupressales; family Cupressaceae; genus Cryptomeria; species Cryptomeria japonica. The sequence continues at coordinate 348,111,342 of NC_081410.1, forward strand.
TTTTTGAAAAATATAAAAGCCTGAGTTCCCACAATCCTTGGGGCCTCAACCCATCACTGCTTCACAATATCTGGGAGGCCTTTGTCCCGTAGCCACATCTTCTCAAACTTAAATAGATATCTGATAGGTGCAGTATCGAGCACCACAAGTAGTACTACTGGAAAGTGGTTAGAGGCAACAATTGGCTTAACAATAGCTTCAAACAATAATGCTCTCTGGTTCCATTTGCCCCCCACAAAGAATCTATCTAATTTCTTAATGATGTGATTTGGCCCCCACCTTTTGTTTGTCCAAGTAAAGACACCATCCCTAGTTTTGAATTCCTTCAAACCATTAGACACAATAAAATTCTGGAACTCCACCCGTGAGCTTCTAAAACCCACCTTTCCCCGACCTTATCTGCCAATTCCAAAGTTGCATTAAAATCTACCCCCAAGATGATCATCTCATTTACCAAATTTTGCAATATCAGAGATAACTTTCGCCAAACATTTGGTTGGAAATGAGCCTTAGTAGGGTCATAGACGTTTAAGACAAAGAAATCACAATTTAATTTAAAAGAATGCACCTTGCAGAGTTGCTAGAATTGAGCATTGATTAGTTATTCCACTTTTAAGGAAATCGGGTTCCAAAGGATACTAAGACCACCAACAAAGCCATTTGTTTCTGGAAAAATCGCTTCCCATGACTGCTAATACCTTAACCAAGTGCTTGCTTCTTTCAGACTCAACTTCGTTTCCTGTAAGAAAAATAACTTCGACTTCATTTGATCACAACCACATTTGATCAAACAACGTTTGTCAAGGGCATTGCATCCCCTGACATTCCAACTTATGATTTTCATTTCCCTCTAGGAAGGGTGGCCACCTTCCCTACTGGTAATTTACATTGACCCTTGGCACTGCCTAGCATTGCCAGTCAAAGTCAAACTCTTTTGGTCTTCCACCCCCTGGATTTCTTCTCCCCCAAATAGGCTTTCAAGATCTGTGAATCTGTTTGATTAATCATACGGACTCCCACTATGCCCTCCTCCTCATGCATTACCCACTCATCCTCATCATCCTCCCAATACATACCATTAGAGTCATTATTGGTCTTACTTGAGACTCCCCCCTCCTCTTCCTTCTTCCCACCAGTCTCCTCATGGCCATCCTTACCTTCGGTGTGATCCTTCTTAGACGCTTCCAATGATTCCATGACTTTTTCCACCCTATCTTGGGCTTCCTCTACTATATGAGCCACTTTGGCCTTACTTATAACAGGACTAGCCCCTGGTCCCAAGAGTCCTTCACCATTTGGGTCTAATTGACTCCCCTCATTGATCTTGTTATCTTGAACAAGACTAGATGCGGTCGAGGCCCCATCTGCCAACTTCTTTCTCTAGATAGTATTAACCTCCTCCTACACAACGTGATCCACAACCCTCTCCTCATTACCATCCATTGCCTTACCCTTGTGATCAACTAGACACACATCAGTCGAATGTCCATTTCTCTTAAAAAGTTTGCAATGTTTCATATTTTCCTCAATCTCAATTTGTTGACTCTAGCAACCCTCATTAGTGTTAATCTCGATGATGGACAGTAAAGGAAAGTGTGGTTTCCATCCAATACAGATGCGAGCATACATGTTGAAATCCTTCTCTTTTATCTCTTCATCTGATTTAATGTAGAACCCTATCTTGTTACCAATAGTGCTAAATGTGTCCTCATTCCAATATTCCCTCGGGAGATTGTAAAGTCTCAACCAAATTGAAACGTCTTCTAGATGGGCTTTTAATGGATTAAAGTTCATCTCCCATTCCTTCACAAATGAATCATTGTCTCCCATGAAAAAGGGGTCATTATTAAAAAACCCAGTTTTTACTAGATCCATCCTCCGCAATGCCTAGGAAGAAGCCATTCCACATGGTTTTAATCTCCAGCTTGAAGGGCTAGTTTTCTACACACCACTACTTCACTCGACTAAGCACAAGCCATTCCCCAACCCATTTCGAAAAAAACCCTCTCGCTTTCAAAAAGGAGACTGAATCACTCCAACTACCATTGTCTAGAAAAAAAGGACAATTTCTTGGATTCAGGATAGGACTACACCTCCTTCTCCTTTTCCTTTTCCACTCTGGGTATCTTCTTCGGTCATAATATTTTGTATGTTATTATATATGAATATATTAATATAATAATAACTAATATATTGATATATTAATATTCAATATATTAATATATAATAAATATGTTATATATTAATACTATAATATATAAATCTAAATATTAAAATATATTATTAATATTTTTGTTAGGGGTCATATGGTGTTCTGAGGGGTCATATGGTGTCGTAAGGGGTCATATGGTGTTCTGTGGGGTCACATGGTGTCATTAGGTGTCATAATGGGCAACACATGTGTTAGAAAAATATATGGACCCTTAGGACACCATATGGACATCGTATGGTCCTAAAGGATCATATGGTGTCCTGAGGGGTCATATGGTGTCCTGAGGGGTCATATGGTGTCGTTAGGGGTCATATGATGTCCTAAGGGGCCACACATGTGTTAGAACAATATATTATTCCTTAGGATACCATATGACAAGGGTCATGTCGTTTACTAGGATGTTAAAAGGGGTCATATGGTGTTCTAAGGGGTCATATGGTGTCATTAGGGGTCATATGGTGTCCTAAGGGCCCAAACATGTGTTAGAACAACATATGACTGGGATCATGTCATGTACTAGGATGTTAAAAGGGGTTATATGATGTCCTAAGGGGTCATATAGTGTCGTTAGGGGTCATATGGTGTCCTAAGGGCCCACACATGTGTTATAACACCATATGACCCCTTAGGACACCATATGACCCATTAGGACATCAAATTGTCTTAAGAGGTCATATAGTGTCATAAAGGGTCATGTCATGTATTAGGATGTTAAAAGGGGTCATATGGTGTCCTAAGGGGTCACGTTGTTGTTAGGGGTCATATGGGGTTGTAAGGGCCCACACATGTGTTAGAATACCATATGACCCCTTAGGACACCATATGACCCATTAGGACATCATATTGTCCTAAGGGGTCACATGGTGTCATAAGTGGTCATGTCATGTACTAGGATGTTAAAAGGGGTCATATGGTGTCGTAAGGGGTCATTAGGACATCATATTGTCCTAAGGGGTCATATGGTGTCATAAGAGGTCATGTCGTGTACTAAGATGTTAAAAGCGGTCATATGGTGTCCTAAGGAGTCATATAGTATCGTTAGGGGTTATATGGGGTCCTAAGGGCCCACACATGTGTTAGAAAACCATATGACCCCTTAGGAAACCATATGACCCCTTATGACACCGTATGATTCATTAGAACATCATATCGTCCTAAGGAGTCATATGGTGTCATGTCATGTACTGGGATGTAAAAATAGTTCATATGGTGTCCTAAGGGATCATATGACATCATTAGGGGTCATATGGTGTCCTAAGGCCCCACACATGTGTTAGAACACCATATGACCCCTTAGGACACCATATGATCCATTAGGACATCATATTGTCCTAAGGGGCCATCTCTTGTCATAAGGGGTCATGTTGTGTACTAGCATGTTAAAAGGGGTCATATGGTGTCCTAAGGGGTCACATGGTGTCATTAGGGGTCATATGGGGTCCTAAGGGTCCACACATGTGTTAGAACACCATATTCAACCCCTTAGGACACCATATGACCCCTTAGGACACCACATGACCCCTTAGAACATCATATTGTCCTAAGGTGTCAAATAGTGTCATAAGGGGTCATGTCATGTACTAGGATGTTAAAGTGGATCATATTGTGTCCTAAGGGGTCATAGAATACCATATGACCCATTAGGACACCATATGACCCCTAATGACACCATATGGTATCCTAAGAGGTCATATGGTGTCACAAGGGGTCATGTCATGTACTAAGATGTTAAAAGGGGTCATATGGTGTCCTAAGGGGTCATATAACACCATATGACCCCTTCGGACACCATATGACCCTCGATGACACCATATGGTGTCACAAGGGGTCATATCATGTACAAGGATGTTAAAAGGGGTCATATGGTATTCTAAGGGGTCACACGACACCATATGAGGTCATATGGTGTCACAAGGGGTCATGTCATGTACTAGGATGTTAAAAGGGGTCATATGGTGTCCTAGGACACCATATGACCCCTAACAAGACCATATGAACCCTTAGGACACCATATGACCCTCAATAGCACCATATGGAGTCCTAGGACACCATATGACCCCTAACAAGACCATATGAACCCTTAGGACACCATATGACCCTCAATAGCACCATATGGAGTCCTAAGGGGCCATATTATGTCACAAGGGGTCATGTTGTGTACTGGGATGTTAAAAGGGGTCATAGGACACCATATGACCCCTTAGGACACCATAAGACCTCTAAGGACACCATATGGTGTCCTAAGGGGTCATATGGTGTCATGAGGGGTCATGTCATGTACTAAGATGTTAAAAGGGGTCATATGGTGTCCTAAAGGGTCATAGGACACTATATGACCCCTAATGACACCATATGACCCCTTAGGACACCATATGACACCTTACAACACCATATGGCCCCTAATGACACCATATAGTGTCCTAAGAGGTCATATGGTGTCATAAGAGGTCATGTCATGTACTAGGATGTTAAAAGGGGTCATATGGTGTCCTATGGGGTCACATGACACCATATGACCCCTAACGACACCATATAGTGTCCTAAGCGGTCATATGGTGTCACAAATGGGTCATGTTGTGTACAAGGATGCTAAAAGGGGTCATAAGGGGTCATATGACACCATATGACCCCTTAGGACACCATATGACCCCTAACGACACTACATGACCCCTTAGGACACCATATGATGCCTAAAAACACCATATGGTGTCCTAAGGGGCCATATTATGTCACAAGGGGTCATGTTGTGTACTAGGATGTTAAAAGGGGTCATATGGTGTCCTAAGGGGTCATAGAACACTATATGACCCTTTAGGACACCATATGGTGTCTTAAGGGGTTATATGGTGTCACAATGGGTCATGTCATGTACTAGGATGTTAAAATGGGTCATATAGTGTCCTAAGGGTTCATAGGACACCTTATGACCCCTTAGGACACCATATGACCCCTAACGACACCATATGACCCCTTAGAACACCATATGACCCTTAAGGACACCATATGGTGTCTTAAGGGGTCATATTGTGTCAAAAGGGATCACGACATGTACTAGGATGTTAAAAGGGGTAATATGGTGTCCCAAGGGGTCATATGACACCATATGACCCCTAATGACACCACATGGTGTCCTAAGGGGTCATATTGCATCACAAGGGGTCATGTCATGTAATCGGATTCTAAAAGGGGTTATATGGTGTCCTAAGGGGTCATAGGACACCATATGACCCCTAATGACACCATATGACCCCTTGGGACACCACATGACCCATAAGGACTTCATATGGTGTCCTAAGGGGCCATACAATGTCACAAGGGGTCATGTCATGTCCTAGAATGTTAAAAGGGGTCACATGGTATCCTAAGGGGTCATAGGATACCATATGACCCCCTAGGACACCATATGACCCCTAACGACACCATATGGTATCCTAAGGGGTCATATTGTGTCACATGGGGTCATGTCATGTACTAGGATGTTAAAAGGGGTCATATGGTGTGCTAAGGGGTCATAGGACAACATATTGTAATGCCCTAAAAATGGTCATCTAAACCATGGGCCCCTAATCTTGACAACATCACCAAGGTCCTAACCAAAGGCAATTAAATCAACTTTGAGCACACAATTAATTAATTCTTTAATCATAAAAAATTACATGGCAAATCAATTACTCAATATTAATTAAATCTTTATTTAATTAATTGAATCATTCCAAGAATATCATTTTGATCAATTATCCTAATTAATTTATTAAATATCTTAGCATATTTAATTAATTAATAAATTTGCCATTTAATCATAAAAAAAAAATTAATCACAAAGCAAGAGTTAAATTGAAAATAAAATAAAAGATTCGAATTGAGAGAAATCAAACTTGAGATATTATTTCTTTCTTCTAAATTGAGAACTTGAAATCAGAAAAGCAATTAAAAGGAATTTAATCATTCTCTAAAACTAGAACTCAAAGCTTTTGAGAAAAAGAAGTTCAGTTGCATTGAAAAGACTATTTTCTTGAATAAATAAAAGAATTACCTATTTTTATCATAAATGCATGGAATTAATTAAATCTTATTTCTAATGCAACTTGAACTTCTTATTTAAATACATTTCAACTAAACTATAATTGGAATCTATCTCAAGGTTAACTGAATCCGATTTCTCAATTATTTCAATTATCCTAAGTTGTGCTTCTTCTTGATCTTTCTTGTGATTCTCTATAAATTCAGCCTTCAGCTCTCATTCAAAACACCTTGGAGATTTATTATTATACTCTTTTTGCTCTTGAGTCATTGAATATATTGTGCTTGCTTTTTGAGATTATTGCATCTTAGTTTAACTTTCTCCATATTTCTTGAATCTTTTATCCATCTTGCATCCATTTAGCTTAATATCATGCTCATATAGATTAAATCCTTCATCTTGGTGTAGTCTAGTCACTGGTATTGCTTATAAAAATCTGAGAGCAATCTTATACTCGCATCTTTTACAAGGCAATTAGTCGATTTGTGATGGTTTTTTATTCATGCTTATCTCCATCTAACCATACATGTAATGACTTAATTGAAGTGTTGTGTCTTGCAACTTACAGACTTATTTCACTTTTTCACACACACATTTCTGGCACCCACCGTGGGGTAGAAGACTACTTTTTTTCGGTCTCCAAGACTAATTGTTTATTTTTTATTTATTTATTTTTTAGATTTTTTTTCGTACAGTTTTTGCATAATATCGTACGACATTTCCTATATGCCAAAACGACAAACTGTAATTATCGTACGATCATGTACGAATTATCGTATGAGCCGGTGAAAATTGTTGTACGATTCTGTATTTTTTTTGGTTAAAAAGCAAGTTTCATTCTTGAGGTTTTCTGTTCAATTTTGATTACACTAACGCTGACCTTGGCTGGTTATCTGTTTATTTGAAGAATTTTCATAGCCTAATCAGTTTTTGTAGAACGCCCGTCGAAGACTATGCTTGTCGCACAAAGACAATATGACTACTCATTCGTTGTCTTTGTAGGTTGGCTGAGGAGATTCGAGCAAACATTGTGTATTCATTAAATTCATTTTTAGGCACCTAACTTGCTATCTAGTTAAAGAACAAATTTGTATTTTGTGTTTTAAGAAAATTCTGAGAGGTAGGAGATTATGCTCTTGTCTTTATAGACAATAAAAAATCCAGACCCTTGAGGCATTTTCTTTAAGTTTGAAATTTGTATATCTTTAGCGGGCCTGCCCTCCCGAGGAACTAATAACTCTATAGCCATTACGGCTGGTGAGAGCAGAATGACCCAAGTGGGAATGACTAAATGCCAAGTACTCCAACCCACTATAAAACAAACATGATTTGATGAAAATCAAGTCAACAATAGTGCTCGAGAATAGCTCTCCTCTGTACCTTCGGGTATATTAAACCTTGGTTTTCAAGGCTCAAAGACCTCTTAATTGAGTTTATACCTCGACGCGCCGAACGGACCCCTTACTAGTTCCAATTCAAATTAGAAGCTACCCAGTTCACCTCCAAAAGGGGGATAATCTTTGTGCAAGAGAGATAGTAACTCTCCCAAGATACTTGTCATTTCGTGCCCCCATTAGCATTTGGAGTCGGCTAATATGGCATTGAGAATCTATTGCGTGAGACTCAGCGGTCGTATTCTGATTAGCTATTGGGTATGTACCCGAGTCTACAAGCAAAGGTTTTCTTCTCTCACCAATTACCGTAGCGTTTGCATGCTATGATTGGAGTTATTATTCATATTACATGTTTTCTATGTTTTCATCCCTCAAACTAAAATTGGAGAAAACGAGAAACAACTCAATGATCAAAACTTTGTCCGTGTCAAAACTAGTCTATCCTAGTCGAAACTCTGTCCAAAACTAGTCTATCCTAGTCGAAACTTTGTCCGTGTGACAAATGAATCTAGCTTAGCTATCAAAAACTCAGTCCACCTCTAAACTGCTCATCGTCAGTCAATGATCAAAACTCGGTCCATCTCAAATCTGGTCATACTTAGTCATTGAAAACTCAAAATTTTGCCTTTCTCCAGTAAATAGTCGTACAAGTCTTCTAATTTATCATCTTGTTTCATATTTTGTGTCGTATGAAATTCCATCAGTTCTAACAGTCTGTCATTTGAGCCTTCATCCTGTGTCATATGAGCTCTGATTGTATGTCATTTGGTTATGAGAATTGTCATTTTATCCTAAATCCTGTGTCGTACAATAAAATATTGCATTGATCAGTTTGTCGTTCTAGACATACCCATCTATCGTACGGTACTAGGAAGCAACTCGTACGAAACACTATTATTATCATCCTTAAGCTTGTAAACTGTCGTCTGGCCCTGTGAAACTTGTCGTACGAATCTCTGTTTTTGTCAGTCCAGAACAATCAAACTTGCCCAAAATAGTCTACAACGAGCATAAAACTGGTTATCATCATCCTGGGTATAAACAAATCAAAACAGTGTACCTCTGCCATTTGTGTTGCACGATTTTGTCAATCATCTTTCAGCTAGTTCAATCAACTACTTATCAAACTTAAGTCACTTAGATAATGTCTTATACAGGATAGATCGTTCCTGAAACCAGACCGAGTCTTAGTAACTTCTCTCGAATCAACTTAGATAAACGTCTTACACAGGATAGATCTTTCCTAAAACCAGACTTAATCTTAGTTGCTTCTCTCAATCAATACGTTAACCGAACAACTAGCTCTGTTTGATCTTGACTTCTGCATCACAAACAACTTTAGGTCACATCAGTCAATAAAAATGCCTATTCAAACTAGAAGTTCTCATAAGAAAGATGGCAAAGGCAAATGGGAATCCTTTTCATATGAAGATAACCCATTTTACGTAAAGGACCCGCTCACTGATAAACTTTCATCATCAGATATACTAGTTTATGATGAACTTTTATCTCCGACTATACCTAGAACAAAACAAAATAACGAAGACAACCTCAATATTCATGATACCGACAATGATTCCTCATCAAGTGAATCTGAAGACTCTGAACCTCCAGAAAAAGATATTCATAGATTTCAAAAGGATAAAGATTTCTGAAAAATGATGAAGGTTATTATGGCTAGAGAAAAAGAAGACTATTTTCTAGAACTAGCAAAACAAGGCGCCAAACTTCCTACTGGATATGATGTTCAGACTCTCGTCATTAAGAAGGAAGAATCACCTATAATAATGGTACACAGGCAATTACAAGCCTTATGGACTGAGATCACAGAACTGAAAAAACAAGGATAAATCCCCAAAACAATATTTTTTGGAGACAATATGCCCATTTCCATTTGACAAAAACCTATACATGCCTCCATTTCCTTCATAAGTCGAGATCCCAAAATTTGACAAATATGATGGTAACTCAGATCCCCAAGACTATATCAGAGATTTTTGTGCTTTATGTATGGAGTTCATGCATGACCAAACGTATCTCATGCACCTTTTCCCGAGAAGTTTGGGAGGGCAAGCTATGGAATGGTTCTCAAGTCTACCTAAAGGTATAATTTTTTTTGAAGAATTAATCCAACTGTTTCTACAACAATACTCCTATAACATTCAACACCCTGTTACTATGATTGAGCTTTGCAATACCAAAAAGAAAACAGGGGAGCCTTTTCTCACTTTCCTCCAACGTTGAAGAAAGATGTTCTCTAGATATTCACGACCTATTCCTGATTTTGAGAAAATGGATATATTCATCAACAATCTAATCCCTAAATTGAAATATAGTATCCAAATGCAAGTGCACCCATCATTTAACAAAATGGTAGATAATGCTATCCAAATGGAAGATGTTCTTATAAAGAAAGGAGATATCTCACCTTGGAAAGAAACACAACCAAGATCTAGCTCTAAAGAGAAGAACAAGTATTGGAAGTATGTCAAAGACAACAACAAGAACGTTGTTAATGATGGAGTGGTAGACACTGTTAAAACCAACTCAAAGCCCATGATATTTAACTTGGCTAGTGGCATGCAAGCACTCAAAGCAGCCGAAACCGCAATAGAAAATCCTCTGAAGAAAATAAAAGACTGGTTCAAAGAGAAACCTTGGCTTTCAATACCTAGACGTGAATTCATTCCTTTGGAAGAATCATATGAATCCACTTTCAAAACTTTGTTGACAAACAACCTTATAATTTTACCAGATAATTCTAGGCCATATGATCCAGAAGTCAAACCAAAATGGTGGAGAGAAAATGAATACTGCGACTACCATCGAAACAAAGGCCATAACACAAACAACTGCATGAAGCTCAAGCATGAGATTCAAGATCTACTAGACGTTGGTAAAATTGTTGTCGGGAATCACCTGACAAATGCTAATCACAAAGAATTTAAAAATCCTTTACCTTTTTACGAACAAGGTGATTCCTCAAAAATAAAAGGAGGTGCCAAAGTAAATTACACTTATACCAGCAATGAAAAATTCATCAACATGATTGAGTCTTCCCAATTTGAATATTGCAATGTGATTATAATTAAAGACAAACAAAATGAATCACAATATGCAAAGGCTATGACTCGTTCTGAAAAGAAAGTCACCCCCCAAGGAGCTAGTTCTTCAACTCCTGCTCAAACAACATCAAATATACCAACCTCGTCAAACAAACAAAAAGAATCAACATTTGATAAATTTAAACAGCTAACCTCATCATCATCCTCTAGATATAGCATTGTTGAACAACTGAAGAGGAAAAATGCTCAAATTTCCATCTTTGATTGCTCAAAATCTCTTCTGCTCATAAAGAGATCCTGGATAAAGCGTTGCTCACAACTAATGTTCCAAAAGATTTAGATATTGATCAGTTTCAATCTATGGTGGGTCATCTGACTTCACCTCACTATTTGACCTTCTCTAAAGAAGATGACAACTCACTAAATCATCCACATAACCAACCATTGCATATTGAAGCCATGATCCATAAACACATAGTTAAACATGTTTTGATAGATGGAGGTGCGGGGTTGAATATCTGTACTTACAGTCTGCTTACACAACTAGGATTTTCTGAAAATGTCATTGATCCAGCCAAGAAAATAACAATTAAAGCCTATGGTGAAGAAGAAAGGACCTCTAAAGGTCTGGTATCATTACCAATCAGGGTGGGACCTGTAGAAAGAGATGTCATTTTCCAGGTACTTGATCTTCCTCTGTCATACAATATCTTATTGGGCAGGCCGTGGATTCATGAAATGAAGGTAGTTCCATCTACATACCATCAATGCTTAAAGTTCCCTTATAATGAGTTGAAGTCAGTATTCCTACTGATACAAATCTCCCCTATAATGCATTGAGAAAAGGTGTTGATACCTTTGTGCCTCATAATAGGGCAGCCTCTACCAATGAAAGTCCAGAAGCTCTGATGAAGGACTTAGAAAAGAAATTAAAGATCACAAATACTGGCATGGATGGCTACAAGATAGAACCAGTACTTTCATTAGTCTCTCTCCCTCCGTCACCGAAACAGTTGGGCAAACCATCAGAGGTTATGAGAACACAGACTTCAACTCCGAATATCATATATGATGGTCTTTTTGTACAGTCTTCTACTTCCCTGGCAAATGAAATAGAAGAGGATGATGTTCTTAAGTGGCTTTTCAAGGAAGACAGTCAAAATGAGGAAGTACGACATTCTGAGATTTCCCCAACCCAATATGATCCCGGCTACAAAATGATCCAATGCATGGGATGTTCAGGTATTGGTCCCCTGGGCAAACATCAAGAGGGTATTATTGAGCCGATTTAGTTGCAAACAAAATCTACAAATGATAAGGCTGGACTGGGGTACAATCCAAAAAAGACATCAGACCAAAAACATTGCTTCTAAGTCTAAGTGGAAGAAAAGGATATCGCCTTCAACATCACAGGAAGTTGACGCTCAACAAACTCAAGCAGAGTGTGGAAAAGAAAAAGAGGAACTACCAATCAAGAGAGAAGAAATAGTCAGTACTCAAGTTCCAATGGTATCAGCTACAACACTACAAGGAGTTGAAGTTCCAGAAGATATGAGAGATGAAGTAGAAAGAATCAAAGAATTGTTTGCACCACTGAAAGTTCCAGTCACATACACTAGTAGGCAATAAGTAGAAGATTCAGAGACTGACTCAAACGAGTATGAATGGGGTCCAGACCACCTCTCCGATACATCCATTACAGAAACTCCAGAAGAGTCCAGTGATATCACAGATGAAACTCAAGATTTGATGCGCTTAAAGCTAGAAAAGGAGATACAAAAAATCAGACTAAAAAGACAAGAAGACTATGAACAAAGTCTGAAAGAAGGAAGAATACCATAAATTTTTCCATCTATTATATACTCCTCTAATAAGACATAACAAATCAGGTATGGGACTACACAAGAAGAATTGGAAGCTACAGAAGCAAAACCAGCCATTAGCCTAGAGGAAGTTGAATGGAGTAGATGATAGACACTCACGGAACCATCAAGGTCATGTCAATAGGTATGTTAGATATAAATGATAAATGAGCCAAATCTTGAAGGAACTTGCAGCATTAAAGATGTTGGTGTTGATACCATACATACATTCACTCAACCACTTGAAGAAGACTCAGAAACTTCATCTGATGAATCTGATGATTCTGACAACAGTCATGTTGGGACTCATTAAAATTGAGTCAAGTTTAGAGGCCCATTTCAAAATTTTGCCCTGCATTTCCAAATGATAAAAAATGAGTCAGTTTGAATGGCCTAGTTAGAGAGGGGGTAAAATGGAGCCAGTTGATTTTCAGGGGGTAAGGCTCGGGATTCATGTCCTACACCTTTCATTTGGCCTATATAGTGATGTGAAACTTTCAAAATTCAGTTTGGAGAAGTTTATCAGGTACCCATTTCGAGGGGTGAGCTGAAAGTGCATTTTAGGCACAAATGCAAATTTTATTGAGTAGCCTACTTTGGGTGTTTATATATTTTGTCCTATTGATTGTCATGAAGAAATTAAAAATGGATTAAATTATATGCATAAATTTTAGTAAGCATGCAAAATTTCAAGTCTTAACAAATCCATCTGCTCAGTTTTTGAAGATCAATCCGTTTGCAGTTTCTATGTTTTGGCAAGTCCCTGTTTCGACAACTAGTCGGAGCCCTGTTTCGCATAAGTGTAAAAGTTGCCTCAGTGAGTGTAATGAAAAAATATTTTCTCTAGGATAATGTTGGTATAAATGATGAGCTACTTTTCAAATTTCAAGCCTCTATCAATCCGTTTGGTCGGTTTGCAAAAGGGTTCATTTAGCCATCATTTTCAGTCTTCCGCACTTTCAGTGTTATATCAGTTAATGTAGCCATTTTCATGAGCGCACCATTTGCATCTTGTCAGTCTTGTGATTGAACTAAGAATCCAAAGTTTTAATATATACTTCAAGGTACCTGTGTTTCAAATTTGAGGGCCTACGGAGGTCGTTTGATATCTTTGGGAAAGGTATCATGTGTTGCCAGAACATTGATTTCATCAGGTCTACAGTGTCGACAAAGCCAATTTGTCATTTTCGCCGATTAATATCTCTTCACTCGGGACTCATCTTGAGAAACTGTTTGGTAGAATTCATCCTTGTATATCAGAGTACACGCCTATCAGATGGCGTGGTCCAGAAAGATGTTTTGACCACTTTGAAAATTACGTCTTCACGATTAAATGCAAAAATGTGGTGTAATTGCCTGAAGGTTGCAAAATTCAGTTTGATGATCCGAAAATGATGCCGATCATTTCCAGAGGCGTGTTTAAGGTTCCTAAAGCATTTTAGAGGTCAGTCGCTTGAAAAAGAATTTTTTTTTAGTCGGACCCACTTTGGGGCCCGACCTGGCTCATGCTTATGCATTAATTTTTGTGGCGAACTGTTCTTATTTCATGGCAATGCATCTTCCCATGCTTTGGTCTTCGCATCACCAACATCATTCTTCAAATGCTTTGACTTCTTTCAGTGAATGTAATGGCATGCAATCTCCCAGGGATAGATATATATAAGTATGCAAAATCTCTATTGGAGAGGTTTGAAGGAAAATGGAGAAACGTTTCGGAACCAAAGCTTATTGAAGCATGGAGCAGTGCAAGTGCAAACATGAAATGCTCTCCTATATTATGGATCAAATTTGAGTGTGCTAGAGTGAGGAGAGTATTTGAATAAATTTTAAAATCCTGCAAGAGCAGACTGGTAGCCTCCTCTTGCGTGACACTTGAAGTGGTAATGGTATTCAAAACCAAAACTCCATCTCTGCACTATGGAGGTAAGAGAGCAGCATTTGAATCTTCCAAGTAAATGTTTCAATAGTCCTCATTCCCTCACATGGCATGTAGTATGTTTTTAAAATGCAGAAAATTTTTAAACAAAAAAAATCTCCCATTCCTTCCTCCATGTGATGGGTAAGTTTGCAGAGCATGCCAATGTAGAGTTTGGGAAGCAAAAAACAAAACAACAGCAATCTTTCCAGGCAGTGTGGTTTAATCCCTGCGTGGCTTTGTACATGGGCATTTAATTTCAGAAAATGTGATTGGCAGGTGTAGTGCCAAATACCATAACCTGTGACATCTTCCTTACTGCATGGAGTGAAAAGAGAGAAGCATTAAACCTTCGGTAAAACTCTCTTGCTAGCATCTTTATCCTCTTGCGTTGGCTGGTGAAGGATGTGTATACTTCTACAAAGGGTTACTCCTCTGCGTGAATATTGTGTGGAAGAGGATGCAAACCGCTTTGAGCCTCCTCCCTGCTGTGCGTGGCACAGTAAAAGACACTGTTGAAATTCTCAAGTGATGCAACCAGCAGGAAATTGCAATGAAATTGTTTTTGGCAAGTGGAGGTCCAGCCTCTACAACCTTCCCAGCAAGCTCCTCACGTGCTCTCCCTTTGGTAGCAGCTACAGTAGCAACAAACCCCAATCAATGCAAATTGGTAGGTGAAAATGCCAGCAAGCAGTCATAACATGGTGTTAAGGACCAATGTTTTATCCTCTGTGGCATGGCTGAATGCCATTCCAAACTTCTTTTAATGCAGTTTTGGAAAGTTAAAACACCCTCCTTGCATGGGTTTCTAAGCAAATAAAACTCTAAGCAATTGCATTGGAAGTTCCTCCTTGTTTGTGGCGTGATTGGTGTTTGCAAAGTGTAGTGAAATCTTCCAAACAATGAATTAACAATTGCAAACCCAATGTTCCTTCCTACGTGGAGTATATGAAAGGTCTTTTAAAAGCATCTCAAGCAATGACATCTTGGCAAAAGAATGGTGCCATTAAAGTCACAGGGAAAACCTTCAAACTTGCAGTCCCAGGCAAAATGAATTATCCCACATTCACTGGGCAGGAGTATTTTGGAGTGTTTAAATGCAAATCTTCACTAATGTAATATGTCAAAGCCATCAAGGATTTTGACAGATGACGCTCGTTGGGTGCCCAAGGTGGGCCCACGCATGGGTGCGGATCCCAAGGCGATCGAAGGAGGTGATAGATGGCGATAGGTGGACCCCACGTATGCACGCTTCCCAAGGCAAGAGGGTGAATTTTGCAGAGAAAGGCCGACTTAACCAGTGAGAAGGTTTGGAGAGGATCGACAGTTGGCACGACTTCGCGAAGGTGAGATGCACGAACGTTAGAGGTCGCGAAATGGCGAAAAGCATTTCCAAAAATTGAGCAGGGTAAAGATCGTGCATGTTTCAGGAGATCGGACGATCCGTGCTGCTTCGTGAAGGTGAGATGCTCGCTTGTTAGAGGCCGCAAAATGGCAAAAGCCAGGTGGCGCTTAGGTGGCAGGTACAGTCAGATATCCAGCAGGTGGGTTCCATCCCGATGGCGCCTAGGTGGTGATGATGTGGCACACAGATGGCGACAGGTGGACAGACAAGTGGTGGTGATGTGGCATACACATGGCGATGATGAGGTGTCATCCCAGGTGGCATCCAGTCGACCCTATCAACCAATCAGGTCCCGCCACGTGGCAAGGCATCAGGGCACAATCAGAGCAAAAATCAAAGTTAAATGCATGTTAATTATATAGTTCAGACTATATGAATAAATGAAAATTTTTAATGATGTGCACACATGAGGAATTAATTCGCTCAGGGCTCATTTTTTGGCCAAAATATGAAGTATTATATGTTTCCGGAAAGCTCTCAGAGTGAGGAATCCGATCAAGTAGTTAATTTTAACCAATTTGGGATATTTCAAGAGAAATTTCCATGGGAATGAAGAAGATATTTTGCAGTTAGGGATAGAGGAGACACTTGGCTTGTTCTGATGAGATCTGATCTTTCCCTCCTCTTCTTATTCTCAATTCTCCTCATTTGTAGGGGTTCCAAAAATTTTCTCCAGATTTTCATGGCTTCTAATTCTGAGTTCTTTTCAAAATTGTATAGGGCAATGTCCTTTTCCATAGAATAGAGTTTGATTCATGCTATAGGTGTTATTTGTTGCAGGTTCTTGTGTATGTAAGGCATGCACAAATTCACACAGAATTTGTCTCTGAAGTGTATCTTCATTTTATTCAAATTTGATTCTTAAGGAGGACCAAGTTTGTCATAAACAATTGTGTCTGTGAGTGTAATGTTTGTTTGTAGGTAATCTTCAAGGAAGACTTTAAACTCTGTGAGAAAATATTAATAAAATAGGGTTCATGCTTCTGGATTTGATATTTTCTGTGGATAAGCTTAGTAATGCATTATGTAAGGCATTAATGCAGAAAGATTTCATGATGAAGATGGATTTGCAATGAGTGATTTCACTTATAGTTTGATGTATGACTTTGTTGCCCTTGGACAAGGAACTGATCTTGCAATTAAGGGGGTTCTCAAACCAATTTAAAATCCAATTAGAATATATTTAGTTTATGTTATGTTTTGAAATGTTTCATCTATCTCATGCTTAAGCATAGTTGAGTTTTATGTGTAGATCTAGCTCATCTGCAATAAACTACTTGTTTTAGAGCCCTGGTGAGATCTATCTGTTTATGTTGATGCTGTCATAGGTGTGTAATAGGTTCAATTCTAAGCATCAAAGGTATACCCGCCTAGGTTTTGTAGAGCCTGAAGAGTAGAAGGATTAATATCTTTGTCATGTTGTCCAAGCCCTAAGGTTCTTCATAGATTGAATTGGCTACTTCATAGATCAATTGCAGGTGTTCTTGGGTTATCACTTTTGGTGAACAACAAGTCATATTTATGACAATATCTACTCAACATCAAACTTTGAATCCTCTAATGTAAATGATGAGAATCTGTCTGTTGATCTTGTTACTGTCGAACCATGATATGAAGTCCATTCTGGCATAGAGAATGATGCTACAAGTAGGTCTATTGGATTAGGTCAACTAAATATTAACGTGCACCTTAATAATCATGTTCTGACTCTTCCTGGTCTCGAGACATTTACTCAAGGTAGTCTACTAGAAGTTGACTTTTCAATTCACAGTTATGATGATAATACTGTTAACTCCCTCAAACTTGTCCACACTCTATCCTTGATACATCCTGAATTAATTGACTGTAGTCTACAAGACCAACCCATGAATGTACCTACTTTTGCCAATGACTATACACTAGCCTATTACCTCAACGTAGTTGAACCCATGTACTCTTCCACCAGTGGATAGAGTGAGAGCATGACTGAAACAAATATCAAGTATCTTAATCGCAAAAATCAGAAAAAATAAAAATAAAAGATCTGATGGCAAAAACCACATTGTGGCGGTTTCATAATCTAAAAAAGAAAAAATAAAGGACATACCTAAGGGTGAAAACCTCTCTGAGGCGCCTGAAGGTGAGTTGATATAATGCCAAGTCATTTCCAAGAAAGATCTTCTATATTGATTGAGCCAACTTAGCCAGTGAACATTGGGAGTCAAGAGACGCCACACATCGTTCACTTAGCTCAATCACTATTAGCAGAAGAATTGAAAGATTTCACTCATCTCTTTTCAGAAAAGATTAATTTTGCATGGACGTACTCTGATATGCCAAGCGTGGATTCTGATCTTATCATGCACCGTCTTTCCATCACACTAGGAGCTAAAGTAGTCAAGCAAAAACTCCATAAGATGCACCCTCACGTGGCATTGCTAGTCAAGGCTGAGCTAGAAAAACTGCTAAAAGTTGGATTTATCAGAGCTATAGACTATGCGGAATGGATTTCAAACATAGTACCTATGTCAAAGGTAGACAAATCTATTAGGGTTTGCACAAACTTCAGAGATCTCAACAAAGATTGTTCGAAGGATGACTTTCCATGGCCAAACATTGATATGATAGTCGATATGACTGCTTGGTATGAGATGTACTCACTAATGGACAGATTCTTCGACTATAATAAGATCAAAATAGCTCCTGGGGATCAAGAAAAGACAACTTTCACCTATGCATGGGGAACCTTTTGTTGGAATGTCATGCCATTTGGGCTAAAGAATGCAGGAGCAACTTATCAAAGAGTGGTAACTACTATCTTTCATGATATGATGCATAAGAATATGGAAGACTATGTTGATGACACTTTAGTGAAGACTATGAAGAGATCCATGCATATTCAAGAGCTAGGCCCTATACTAGATAAAATGAAAAAATTCAAACTCCGACTACATCCAAAAAAGTGTGCATTCGGGGTGACATCAGGGAAATTACTTGGCTACATCATTTCAAAGAAGGGAATTGAGATTGATCCTGAGAAGGTCCAAGCTATAATAGAAATGCCGCCTCTGAATAACATCAGTCAAATGAGAAGTTTACAAGGATGTCTCCAATTAATTAGATACTTTATTTCTTGGCTGGCAGACAAAGCTCAACCTTTCACAAAAGTATTGAGGAAAGGAGTAATATACAACTGGGATCAAGAATGTGAACAACACCTTCAGCAAATCAAAGAATACCTGTCCAATCCACCAATATTGATGATGCATATAGAATTTCCAGATGAATCAATAATGCACCTTACTCAACAATCTTGGAAGATGTTCTTTGATGGGTCTTTCACTCAAAATGGTTCTGGTGCTGGAATACTTTTTATTACTCCTCAAAAGTATTCAATCCCAAAAGGCTTATAAGATTCTTTTCCCTTGTACAAACAACATTGCAGAGTATGAAGCTTTGGTAAACGAGATCAAGCTAGCTATCAAATGCAAGGTTGACGAATTACACATCTATAGAGATTCTCAGCTAGTCATCAATCAAATAAATGATACATATCAGACTCGAGATGAGAAAATGATGCCTTATAAGAGAATGGTTGATGACCTCAAGAAGTATTTGCTTTTGTGTCATTCCACCAGATTCCCAGATCAACAAATAGAGTAGCAGATGCTATGGTCACCTTGGCATCCATACCAGAGTTACAAGAGTCTAATTTTTGCTTTGAATTCCTGGTGGAAGAGTTAAATTACCCTGCCTATGATTCTCATGAGTCCCAGATAGTCTGTTCTATTATTAGACACGATTCATCTCGCTACAACCATATTTACTCTTATCTACGAGACCAAGTTATCCCAGAAAATCTTACCCGTAATGAGAAAAGGAACCTAACCCAAAACGCTTCACGGTACGTCATCATTGCTAACGATTTGTTTAGGCAAGGTTTGGATAGTACATTTCTTAGGTGTCTAGAAACTGAAGAGTCTAAACGTGCATTATCGAAAGTCTATGAAGGTATTTGTGGATCTCATTCAAATGGTCTTACTTTAGCTCGAAAACTACTACAGGTTGGCTACTACTAGCCAGACATGGAGAAGGACACTATACAGTTTTCTAAAACTTATGATAAGTGTCAGCTACATGGGAATCTCATACATGCTCCAGCTAGGGATCTCATACCCTTCATTACACATTGGCCTTTTCAGCAATGGGCCTTTGATCTCATCAGTCAGATATATCCTGCATCATCTAACAGACACAAGTTTATCATAATTGCTACTGAATATTTCACTAAGTGGGTAAAAGAAGTTCCACTCATCAAAGCAATTGGTAAACAAGTAGCTCTGTTCATCCTAAACCATATCATCTACAGGTATGGGATACCTTCATCCATTGTGACTGATAATGGAGGACAATTCAAGAATAAAGATCTAGACGAGCTTTGTGAGAAATTCAAAATTAAACAGCACTGGTCATCTGTATATTACCCTCAAGGTAATGGACAAGCTGAGGCATCTAACAAAAACCTGTCGACTATCTTACACAGAACAATAAACAAATCTGGGAAGGATTGGCATCTATAGCTTAATCCTGCATTATGGGCTTATAGAACAAGTATCAGAACACCTACTAGGGCTACACCTTTTTCTTTGGTGTATGGGTTCGAAGCAGTATTACATATTGAAGTGGAAATACCATCTCTAAGAGTTTCTTTGCAAGGTCTTGTTATTGATGAAGACTATAGAATATCTAGATTGCAAGAACTCAAGTTGTTGGATGAACGTCGGCAAGTGGCATTTGATCATCTCAAAGTGTATCAAAAGAGAATGTCTAGAGGATATAACAAGAAGGTTTGACAACGAGAATTTCAGGCTGGTGACCTAGTTTTGAGAGAAAATCCTAAAAATCAATAGTTTCAAGCCAACAAAGAGAAGTTTGAACCCAACTAGCTGGGTCCCTACATCGTCACTACAGTCTTTGGCTCTGGTGCCTATCATCTCTCAACATCAGAAGGAGAACAACTTTGTGAACCGATTAACACCATCCATTTGAAGAAATTCTTTACTTAGCATTCTCTGCTCTAGCAACATGTACAACTGAGAAAATCCTAAAAAAATAAAAATCATAAAATGTCCTGAACAAACTCCTAAAAATCATAAAAAGTTCTAAAAAAAAGAAAATAGAAAAAAAGAAAAAAGAGAGAAAATGCCCTAGTGAAAACCTGGTAAACATGCACCTTGGTAAAAAAAATAAAATGAATCTGAGCCAAGCAGGTGAAAACCTGGCAAACATGCGCCTCTTGTACTCAAGCACTCCATCTATCAACGCAACGTTGGCATTTCCTGCTTTCATGCATAATTGCTTTCGCTTGTACATATTTCAATCACTTTTGTGACATCCTGGTTTGTTGGAACCCTCATGGCTTGAAACTGATTAATGTCCTAGTCTTAGGTTAATCGACAAAGCACATTACATGTCCTAAGCAGTATCAACCAAGTCAACTTTGCGTTAGTGAAACCTGGTCGTCCAATCCGAGTCAGTCACCTGTCTCCTGACTACTGAAGAGTTTTATCACTAAGTACACAAACAAACCAACATTATGGAAAACAATCACCAAACAATTTGAGCTATGAATGAAAATTTTCTTTGTGTGTTGTCTTTTATATTGGTTTTCGATTATTATCCCTGAGTAACTCGAGGAAGTCAATCTTAACTAAGAGGGATAAGGATTGGGGGCATAATATTTTCTTTGTTATCTACTTGTAGGAATGATTCTGATGATCTGGAAACATCTAATTAGCTAGGTTTCTATGATAAGAGCCTTCACATTAAGGTGAAATCACCACACATACCTCGAGACTGCTTATTTGTATGCTACAAGGAGGTTCACATCATTTCTTTGTCTATTTTGAGGGAATTTCTTTATCATGCAATCCGGGTCCCTGCGAAATCTATCCAAGGACATGAACGAAAAAGGGTCATTGCGAACAAGATAATTAATATTGCACATGAAAAGAAAGGAACTCTAATTTGCCTGCTATGTTTGTTAACGATTAGTGACGAAACTTAAGCATTTCAAATCCAGTGACTAGGTTTAGGTTGCATTTCATTTTGCATCCCATCTTGCATTTTATTTTACTTTTTGTGAATTTAGAGTGATTTCGGTATGGTAATGATCTCTTTATCTTCTGAATGAGAGTTGGAAGCATCATCATTTCTAAGATAAGTGGTCTCTTTTTCATCACTTCTTTGATTGAGTACTTGTGTATTGAGATGTTAGCTGCATACATAAGAATTTTATATAGATTCATACATTCATTTACATTCATATTATTGCATAGAAAAATAAACAAATTTGCATTCCTATATTACTCATTTTCATCATTTATTTGCATATGAAAAGAAACAAAAATAAACATCCATATTCATTTGCATTACATCCATATTGAAAAGATATGCATACATATAGAATAAAGCATATAGAAGACATCTCATAATTGATCGACACAAGTACAATGAAGTCAAATCAAGGTCTCGTATATATAATCATCAGTATCTTGGGGTATAAAATGATGTCAACTGACATATACAAACTCCCATCGGAGCAAGAATCATAAGGGCTACAAAAAATGGGTGTGTCTACACAAAAATCTAAGAGATACACAAAAAGATCTAGCTCTTTGCCTCTCCCTCATCGCTAGGTGGTGGAGGAGGTGGATCCTGCTGACCCGGATCCTACCTAGGTGTCTGAGCTCCCTTAGATTGAACCATATATTGAGAATAGGGTACAACCTGTTGTGCTACTAGAACTGCTATGCTATACGCTGCAACATAGTAGGCTACCCGACTCATCTGATGGAGTATCTCCTACCGCAAAGCTTCTCGCTCTGCCCTCATCTCTGCTAGTTGTCGGTCTCGCTCCACTAGCTGAGTTTGTGCCACTGTCAACTATGACTGCAAACCTGCCAAACATGCTCTCATTGACCGCGCTGTATTAGCTGCTCCCTGCTCCCTCGCAGACTCTCTACCTCCATCTCTGCCTCCGGCTCCACCCTGATCATCTCTCCTCTATCTCACTTGTCTGGGACCTACTCTCTCCTCCTCTCCTCCACCCTCCATCACCCTATCTCCACTCAACCTCATGCCAACAACCCCTAGGGATCCACCCTCTCCTCTTTGTTGTTGCCTACCACCAGCTGGCACCCTGCTGCTGGTAGTTCTAGGATCACCACCTGTTTGCCTTGGAGCCTCGTCTCTCGATCCCTGCCTTTGTCCTTGTCCTTGTGCCTACACGGGGGCATCATCCTCAACCTTCTCTATACAAGGTGACTGCTCTGTTGGATCAGTGAATCTAGGGAAAGGGTGTCGCTGGAACCAATCCCTGTACTAGGGCAATACCCCCGCATCTGCAATATCATCCATGTAATCCCATCTTAGCCATTGTAACCTAGTCAGCTCCTACATGCCTATGGCATATGATAATCTAGGTCCCCATCCCTGCCTCTCCTCATCTACATAATGCACGTATGCAGTAAACTCTTGTAAGATCCCCTAAGGTCTACCATATTGCCTCATCACTCGAGTAACAACAAACCACTTGACCACTGGTGTTGATTTCCCTATGAGAGGCTGAGTCATGAATAGGTCCCTACGCACAACTCTCCACTCATCCCAAGGCTCCAGACCCCTATACGGTTTCCATGTCATGACTATCAAGTCGTCCAGCTGTCGCCTCCAATAATTTGTCTTGCCCAGATGGGGCTGCGTAATGTATCCACAATATCTAAACAATAGGTTGTTGTGGATCTCTGACTTCATCCACAATCGGTCTGTATACTGGGAGGTTTTCCCACACCCATACCTGTAAAATCAAAACTCCTGCAGCCATACTCTTCCCATCTCTATATACGATTTGATGCATCTCACGATACATGTCTGCCAATATACATGAACCCCAACCTAATCTCTGGGGGTGCTCCATAAGTCTCTCCACCATCCTACCCCATCCACATAAGAAACTCTACTGTCCCCTGTCTGACATAAGAAAGCAATTGATGAAACCTACCAAGATGCAAGCCAGTGGAAAGTCTCCACTATACCTGGTCATCATCACGTCCCAACTGATAGAACGTGTCAGAATGTCTGCATCCCTAAATACCTATCTCACAGCTAGTAGCCCAGGACACTGTGCTACATCATAATCTACCTTATCCCTAGTAAAAGGGATACGAAGAATCTTGCATTCGTCCTTGGGAGTGATCGTCATCTCCCCAACTGGTAAATGAAACATGTTATGCTCTGAAATGGAACCTCTCAACTAATGCAGTGAGCATACCATGATTCACACGGATATCAGGCAACTCGACAAGATGAGTCAATCTACATACATCTATATGTGCTCGGTCAACATTAGATAACTGATGAACTAATGTCATCTTAGGTGGATATACACATTTGAACAACACATGGGGCAATCAAACATGCAAAAGTCAAACAACGACGCATCAGGAAACATTTCAAATGAGCCTATAAGAGAAGCAAAACATCATGCAAATCCAACTACATCGACTGCAAAATCAAAAATTCAAGTTTGCACCTTCAAAAAGACTCACTGATTTTCAAACGACAAAACATCACAGAGGCAGAAACTCGTACGAGTTAGGAATTGGTCTAGTACGACAAAACAGTCTAATACGACATAGGACTAGCCCTAGGACGACAAAATGGGCTCTTTTGAAGGTACTCATATGACATAAGGGTAGTTGTAGTATGACAAAACTAGTAACTTTAAACGATAAAAGATATTCAATCAGTTTGTCGTATGAGACAGGATCCTGTCTCGCATGAAAAAACGATAATGCCCGACTTCAACATGCCAAAAAAAAAAATTCAACAAAAAAATTCAATTTTGAAATGATTAACAGGCTTAAGATCGATCACTTACCGCTGGCTCATAAAATTCGAGGTCAATTATGTCATCTTTGGTGCTCGAATCGATGCTCTTGTGTGGGAACCACCATTTATTTTCACAGAAGGCTTTTTGAATTTTCAAACGTGGAGGGTTAAAATGAATTGAAAATGACACTTTTACCCCTTATATAGCCAAAAACCTATTTTTTCAACTTGCTCCGCTGGACATGAAAATTGTACCCTTAGCTAATTTGCCCGTCCTGATTCCATTTTCGGGATCGAAATCGAAATCTAAGATCATTCTTATAGTCAATTTCAATATAATTTGGACCACTTAGCGCTTTTCATCCAATGCTCAATTTTTCTTCACATTTGCGCTCATTTTCTAATGAATCAATGCTGAATCTCAATTTAATTCTACAAATTAATTTCCCGCTCAAATTCTCATCAATCAATGCCAAAATTTCAAAAATTCCTCTAAATCATTTTTTATGCTCAAATCAAAATCATCATAAAAAATTGCCTAAAATCATGAACCCTCGCTATCTTTCGATTTCTCTCCCAAGGGAGCATACTCATGACCTTATGACCTCACATCTTCAAAGTCGAGATTTTTTCAAATCTACATCAAAAGTCGAGAAAAAATCTTTTTGAACTAAAGAAAATCAAATTCTTATTGCTAAGGGACATCTCAGCTTCATCGCTTCATATCAAGTTGAGATCTCTCGATCATCTAAATCGAATCAATCGCTAGGGGCATATCAGTTTCATCGATTCAAATCAAGCTGATATTTGTTTGCATCTGAATCAGTCTCTTAACATTAATCAGTTTCATCGCTTTTCATCAAGCTGATTATTCGTTTAAACTTAATCAAAAGTTTAAAGAGTATCTTTGATCACACGCTCAATCTAAGTAGGTGTTCAGTTTCATCGCTTCAAATCAAGCTGGACAGTTTATCTTCGCTCATCATATCTTGATCCATCAAGTTCAAGTTCGATTTTATCTTCACTCACTATGTCTAGATTAATCAAGTTCTAGATTAGTAAGATCTGCTTCTTGATCAATCAAGTTCAAGTTTGGTATATTTGCTCTCTATCGTTCCTAGTTCAATCAAGTTCAAAATCGGTATTGCTTTAATCAACTCTATTCAACTTCATCACTTCAAATCAAGCTAAACACCTCGCTCTTCATTTGGTTCATGATCAATCAAGTTCAAAACTGGTATATCCTAGACATCAACTATTCTTTGAACCAACGTGTTACTCGCACATTAATTCAAAGAGGGGAAAATGTAATACCCTAAAAAAGGTCATATAAACCATGGGCCCCTAATCTCGACAACATCACCAAGGTCCTAACCAAAGGCAATTAAATCAACTTTGAGCACACAATTAATTAATTCTTTTCAATCACAAAACCAGATGTGTTCTATATGAATGTAACTAATTACTAGGTAGTAAGAATATCATTTTGATAAATTATCCTAATTAATTTATTAAATATCTTAGCATATTTAATTAATTATTAAATTTGCCATTTAATCATAAAAAAGGAATTAATTTATTACAAAAGAGGAATTAATCACAAAGCAAGAGTTAAATTGAAAATAAAATAAAAGAATTGAATTGAGAGAAATCAAACTTGAGATATTATTATTTTTTGATCGATAACCAAGATAATATATTGAATAAAATAGGAAAGATTTACATCCAAAAAGTAGATAGACAGTCTACCACAACAAGGGGTCTTGCCCCAATTACAACATAAGAACCTGAAAAAAACACCAACCCAACAGTGCCAACAGCCACAAAAAACCACATACAAATAAATGCCCCACAAATAGAAGGACCTGAATAGCCCAGAGTACCTATCTACCGAAACCATCCCAAGGCCTCTTCCCTTGAGAAGTTAGGAATACCCCGGCTGAGCCTTGCATCATGCCTCACACTCCCTCCACCTGGCACTATTCCCGACCTGCCACCACATAGTGAACCATGCTCCACCACCTTTGTCTGCTTCCATGGAATCTGATGTCAAACCATAGGCCTCCCATCTTCATCTAGAGGAGTCTCAGACTGAATTGGGGTCACCTTCCCATGAATTTTCACTCGCTCAGTTGGCCCCAACTTACGCACATACTGCACAATCTCTCCCTATCCCTTCCTTGCGTTATCCACCTGCAGATCAACTAGTTGGGAAGCCGACCAAATTATGAACGGTTGCAGCTCCCCCACACCCACACCGATCCTCCACCATGGTCCTACCATCGACTTCAGCCCCTTGCCAACAATGACTTGAGCCACCACTTCCTGCAAGCCACCCGCCTATTTGGGTCTCAACACCAAAGATGTGACCTTCTGCACTTCCTTTATTGACTTACCCACCAGCAAGGCCAAGGAAATGAACAACAATGAGATATCAAGGTTAGTTCTAGGCCGATAGCCTGGCATAAATTTTTTTTACTCGAACATCAACCTCACTGCCCTCCAAAAATCCTCTCCATCCACCCTGAAAACATTCATCAACCTGTTGCTTGAGATCAGGCCGCGAAAAGCAGACATTTTCTCATCTGACATCAAAGAAAAATTTGCCTCCATCCCGACTCGCCTCTGCACCAAATCCTGCACACACAACCTACCACCGAAAACTAGCCACTACAAAATGCCAGGGAACATAAAACCAAGGCTTTAAAAAGCCACCACCATCACAAGTCATGATTGCTGCACATGAATTGCAGAAAAACCAAGCATCATCACCAAGCCTTCACACCGATTGCCTCCATCATCACCCGTCACTGCAAGGCCACTTGTAAAGACCTCGTTGATCACAATCCATGAGGATCATTACTTCCCACAAGTCTAGGGACACAAATGGTCATTTCAAAAATGAGCTCAGGTTCACCTACCTAAGTTTTAGCAATACAACCAAAATCATGAGAACTAACACTTCTAAAGTCCTCGAACAATCTAAAGTTATTTTCCAAAGAGCCATTCGCTCCCACATTTGAAAGCTTGTCAGCTTCCAAATTAGCTTCCCCAAGGACGTGAGTCACCTTAAAATCTTCAAACCCACACAAAAGAAGTTTCATTCTTCGAACATGCTTGTCTAAGTGCCACGCCTCCATTTGGCCTCTAGCTATCCCATTCACCACAATCTGAGAGTCTCCCTCCAAATGGGGTTTCTTCACTCCCAATTTCTTAGCCATGAGAATGGCTTCTAACGCCGCTTGACACTCAACAACGTTGTTCGATCCATCCACAAGTCTCTTAGCACCTATGGCCAGAGTGTTGCCACAATCATCTCGAGCTATTACCCCAACTCCAGAGACCCCTGGATTACCCCTTGAAGTGCCATCAAAATTAGCCTTAGTCCACCCTTTATCTAGCGGAGTCCACTCTTGTCTTGATTCACCCTTTCTCTAAGGATTAGCCCTCAAAAGCCCATTAGCAGGCCAACCTTGAGATATTATTTCTTCTTCTAAATTGAGAACTTGAAATCAGAAAAGCAATTAAAGGGAATTTAACCATTCTCTAAAATTAGAACTCAAAGCTTTTGAGAAAAAGAAGTTTGGTTGCATTGAAAAACTCTTTTCTTGAATAAATCAAAGAATTACCTATTTTTATCATACATGCATGGAATTAATTAAATCTTATTTCTAATGCAACTTGAACTTCTTATTTAAATGCATTTCAATTAAACTATAATTGGAATCTATCTCAAGGTTAACTCAATCTGATTTCTCAATTATTTCAATTATCCTAAATTGTGCTTTTTCTTGATCTCTCTTATGATTCTCTATAAATTCAACCTTCAGCTCTCATTCAAAACACCCTAGAGATTTATTATTATACATTTTTTGCTCTGGAGTCATTGAATATATTGTGCTTACTTTTTGAGATTATTGCATTGTAGTTTAGCTTTCTCCATATTGCTTGAATCCATATTTCTTGAATCTTTTATCCATCTTGCATCCATTTAGCTTAATATCATGCTCATATAGATTAAATCCTTCATCTTGGTGTAGTCTAGTCACTGATATTGCTTATAAAAATCTGAGAGAAATCTTATACTCGCATCTTTTAGAAGACAATTAGTCAATTTGTGATAGTTTTATTATTCATGCTTGTATCTGTCTAACCATACATGTAATGACTTAATTGAAGTGTTGTGTCTTGCAGCTTACAGACTTATTTCACCTTTTCACACACACACACACACACACACACACACACACACACACACACACACACACACACACACACACACACACACACACACACACACACACACACATGATCCCTTCGGACACCATATGACCCCTAAGGACACCAAATGGTGTTCTAATGGGTCATGTGGTGTTAGAAGGGGTCATTTCATGTACTAAGATGTTAAAATGGGTCATATGGTGTCTTGAGGGGTCATAGGGCACCATATGACCCCTTCGGACACCATATGACCCCTAAGGACACCATATGATGTCCTAAGGGGCCATATTATGTCCCGAGGGGTCATGTCATGTACTAGGATATTAAAAGGGGTTATATGGTGTCCTAAGGGGTCATAGGACACCATATGACCCCTAAGGACACCATATGATATTGTAATGGGTTATATGGTGTCACAGGGGCTCATGTTATGTACTAGGATGTTAAAATGGATCATATGGTGTCCTAAGGGGTCATAGGAGACCATATGACCCCTTAGGATACCATATAACCCCTAACGACCCTATATGACCCCTTAGGACACCATATGACCCCTAAGAACACCATATGATATCCTAAGGGGTCATATTGTGTCACGAGGGGTCATGTCATGTACTAGAATGTTAAAATAGGTCATTTGGTGTTCTAAGGGGTCATAGAACACCATATGACCCCTTAGGACACCATGACCCCTAATGACATCATATGGCCCCTTCGGACACTATATGACCCCTAAGGACACCATATGGTGTCCTAAGGGGTCATATTGTGTCACAAGGGGTCATGTAATGTACTAGGATGTTAAAAGAGATCATATGGTGTCCTAAGGGGTCATAAGACACCATATGACTCCTAACGACACCATATGGTGTCCTAAGGGGTCATATTGTGTCACAATGGGTCATGTCGTGTACTAGGATTTTAAAAGGGGTCATATGGTGCCCTAAGGGGTTATATGATACCTTATGACCCCTTAGAACACCATATGACCTTTAATGACACTGTATGACTCCTAATGACACCATATGGTGTCCTAAGGGTTCATATGGTGTCACAAGGGGCCATGTCGTTGATGGTATGATGAAAAAATATGTATCCGGTCAACTACTGGGGGGTTTGAATCAGTAGATAGAAAAACTAATACAAACTTCACCAATCTCAAAATCAATCTCTCAAAGTAAACTATCAATGTAATACCACTGTCAAGATAAAAATTCATACGATAAACCGGTTGACTGTTACAACAAATTAACAGTAAACAAATTCAAACTCGTAAACATCCAAATGTTTTTCATATGTCAACAGAGTTCATTTCTTAATGCTTCTGGTTATCATAACTTATCAAAGTAGTTAAGTAAATCAACCATAAGAAATAACCACCAAAACATTCACCACTTGACACAAATATTTTTGATGTGGAAACCCAAATGGGAAAAACCACGGTGAGATGAGACTCACAAGATAACTATCTGAACTCTTCTGAAGTTCGCCCTGTTAGGAGCCTAGCTTGTTAAAGCTTTACAAAAGTCCTGTTAAGAACAAATCCTATTAGGGACCACCCGATTAAGGGATTGACTATAATGCCTTGTTAGAAGCAATACCCTATAAGGAGTAACCTCAGTAGAGGATTTGAAAATCCAAGCTAATGGATCACCTTGTTAGAGGATTTGAATAGCACCAATCTTGTTAGAGCTTACCCGGTTAGGGGATTTCAATTTTGCTATAATTTTTAGAAAATAACAGGAGTTTGTTGATCTGTCTGAATAGTACTACACTTGCTTGATCAGATCCTTTTCATGATCCTATCTACCTTTACTCAAACTGCAGATACATCATCCGGTTTGACAACCACACACTCAACTGATCTTTACCAACACTGAAACTAAACAAATTCATCAACCTTATAAACAAATCAATTAGGTCAGTAATACAACAAAAACCTAATTCTCATAGAGCTTACAAACTAGTCGGTTCAAGTATGACCATTGGATTGTTGGAATTCTACACTCTATGAGAATATCATTGATGTTGTCATTGATGGCAACCAACTGGTAACATGTTTCTACACAGGCACCACACCGACAGGCATATTCAATGGCAATGAAGTATACCGGCTCTCAAGCCGACATGAGACAAGTTTTTTTTTTATGTGAATTATATTGTAAATATAATTAATTATTTGTAAGCTGACATGATGCATTGTAAAGACTCATACATGTATGCGATCTTATAGATCATTTTGTATAGGGAAGCATAAGGATAAGTGATTATTATTGGTATATGTAAAGACAATGAAAGGTTTTTGTTAAGGTATATGAATGAGCTTAAACCGATACTGAACCAGGCATTTGAGATGCTATTATGAGCAGTATGTTGTATTGGATTTAATTATCCATTTTGTAGTCAGTGAGACTCTTCTATTGAGCAGTGAGCTCTAGGCTGTTGGCCTTCCTGCATGTGCAGGTCCATGTTGTAAGTAATATTTATTCATATTGGCTAGTGAGTAAATATTGTTGGTCACAAATCCCACCGAGGTTTTCTCCACACCGGGTTTCCTCGCCAAAATATTTTGTGTTATGGTGTGCATTTATGCTGTCTCTGTTATTTCTCTTTACTTCATTATTTCTTGTTTACTGGTACATTGATTTGGGTTGCAAAATTATAAATAAGGTTAAATATTCCATTAACTAGTAAGACATTGATTCACCCCCCTCTCAGTGTCTTTGGGACTATCATTGAATCTAACAATTGGTATCAGAGCTTGGTCCTCTATTTGAAAAAGCCTAACAGCTTGAGGAAGATTCTGAAACCCGTACTGATGGAAAGTTTGAGAAAATAGTTGAAATGAGCTCTTGAAGATTTTGATGCAAAAAAATTGAAGAATATCAAACTTGAAGGTGATCTAAGGACTGCTAAGGAATTCATTAAAGGACTTCAGTAGAACTTGGTTATAGCACAAAATAAGAGAAATGAACTTCATGAGCAAATGCAGAAACATGATGATGAAAAGGAAACTCTTAGTGATATTATAGATAAGTTGAGGCAAGAGAACACTAACATGAGGAATGAAATGCAAGATTTAACCATGAGGCTATGTAAGGATATTGAAGACAGAAAGAAGAATGAAGAAGACTTGACTAGAAGACTTAATGATGGAGAAAATGAAAATTTGAGACTGTGTCATGAGAATGATATGCTAAAGATAGATCTGATTCACATGCAACATGATAAAGAAGAGCTTAGGAGACAAATTGGAATTTTGGAAAATGAGTTGATCATTGCAAATGAACACAAAGACAAATTCAAGAAAAGTTCAGAAAGACTTGATGACATGCTGAAAAGACAAAAACCTGATGGAGATACAATTGGACTTGGATTTGAACATGGAGAAAGTCCCGGGACTGCAAATAATCAAGATCACAGTAAACCGGTAAGACAACCTAATGCTTATAAATTTAATGGGAAATGTTTCAATTGCAACAAATTTGGTCATAGAGAAAATCAGTGAAGATTTATAAATAATCAAAATACAAACTTACCCACCAGTCGATGTTCCAAATGCAACACAGTTGGTCACAATTCAGAAAATTGAAGAATGAATGTGAAATGCTATGTTTGTGGTAGATTTGGACATTTATCTAATCAATGCAGAACACAAACTGGTCAAGGTTATGGAAAAGCTATTCAGAGGAAAAATGTAACTTGTTATGCATGTAACAAGATTGGGCATATTGCAAAATTTTGTAGAAGCAAGACTATACCGACAAACAATAAAGGATCTAATGAGAAGGGAAAAGAAAAAGGTAAATGAAATAAAGCAAGAATTTTCTAAACAATGGATTAAGAAAAGAGATCAGAGAGTTGATGAATCTGTCTCTACATCGGTAGAACAGAGTAATCCTCCACCGGTAGGAGATGTAGGGCCCCTCCCCAATCAAGCTTTGATTAACTTAGTTGACCATGGTTGACCCTATTAATAAATACTATAATTCAATAGGATGGGCTATGTTAGATAGATAGATTGGTGAGAAAAGTAATCGAACCAAGTTATAGAATCATTTCACCTTGTGGTGTACATTTTGATGTGTTATGAATTTGAAATCCTAAATGATCCATTGATTGGATAATCTTGATCTGACATATGTCAGCTATATCTGAAATTGCAAAACTTTATTATGAAGTTAGAAAAATGATGCATGTCTTATGAATGGTTGAAATTTATAAGGATCATGATAATGTCATTCAGTGAATTGCTTTATGTGGATTACATGGGATATATGGTAAATTGATTTGTATGATGGCAATTGTATGTAGAGTGATTGAATTGTATTCCTTCTTATATTTTGAATTTATATGTGATTATTTGGGAATTACTAATGTGTAATCAAGATGCGCAGGAAAATTATCCATGTGACCATGGAAACATTATGGAGAACCAAACCTAGACCTATGTACGTTCGTAAAACCAAGGGTTATCTATTTGGAGATACAACACCCCGTATGTATCATATTTTATTCGTAATAGTAAATGTTGCATGTGTGTTAAATTTTATTATTGATCTGTTTAAATCCAACAAGAGACAATTTCCATGTGTAATTATGTAATGTATTTTATTGTGTCACTTGACACATGTGCTGAATAGTGTTTTGATTTTGAATTGTCTCTTGGAGGGAGATTGTTTCAACCAAAGCCTTTTTCAAATATTTGGGTGTGGTCCCAAATTTGCCTTGGGTAGAGAGTCTTTGGAGTGGTCAACTCAGGTTTGACCCGAAGGTTAACTTCAGATGGGTTTCTAAGGGGTCAAATGGACTCCTAGGGGTAGTTTAAGGGTTTTTCCTAAGGTCCATAGGGTATACCTATGGGTTAGGGGTATTTTTAGGCATGTGATTGTTTAGTCATCTCAAAAGTTGGTTTTCTCAAGATGAGCGAAAATCCAACTTGGAAGGTCCCTCCTAGGTTAGATAACCTTCCTTTCCTGTGTCAGTTTCTCTTCCCCACCTTCTCTTACCTTTTCTCTTTCCAGTTTTAGTAACCCGTAAGAGGTTGGGAAGACCAACCAATGGGAACTCTCCCTCTATCCAAGAGGTTGGGAAGAGTGAGAGAGGCCTTCTTAGGCAAGGATTAGGGACTTAGTGAGTTAATCACCCACTCTCCATCTTTGGAGATCTTGCAATTTTGAAAAGAATAGTTTTAGGAGAATTTTGGCTAAGTGTTAGAGGAAAGTATTGTGGAGTTGGGCTGCTCATCCTTAAACTAGATCTAGAAAACCTTTGGGCAGATTGAAGGTTGGTTCATCTTCTTCCTTCATGTTGCATACTTATGTTTAAAAGATTGTTTGTATGTAAATGTTGTCTTCTTGTTTTCTTTCCTTTGTGAAAATAATATGTGGTCTTTCTTTTATTCCTTTTATGCATTTTTATTGTGATTTGGGAGTAACCAAGGTCTTCTACTCTTGGGAGAGTAGGATGGCCTTGGGGGTGGAAGGAGTTTGACAGCCTTAGAGTGAGAGGCTCTCATTATGAGAGTGATCTCAAGGGTTGTTTATGTGACCCTTGCTGCATAGCCTTGTTTATGCATTTGGGGGTCATAAGGGGAGAAAGTATGGCATGTATGCCTTTGGGGGGCATAAGGATGTGGGGTTAATGGACTTATATTATATTTTTGGATGCCATGAGATGGCTTGTGATCTACCATTCTTGCAGTCTCCTCAAGGTATTTGGTCCACTTACACCCTTGTAAAAACATCACATTTTGTGATGAAGTTTAGCCTTGGTTGGGAAAGTGTTTGTTGAGTGTTTACCTTGCTTGTTTGTGTTGCTTTAGTGTAACCTGTCTAGGGCTTGGTTCTCCAAGCTTGGGGGTGGCTTCTAGTAAGCCTAGGCTAGGAGGTGAGCTCTCCATGGTCATAGCCTTAAGATTTGTATGCAGGTTGCTTGGAAAAGAAAAAGAAAAAGAGAAAGCTAGGAGTTGCTGATTTTACTAAGGTTGCAGAAAAAAAAAAGAATAAGAGATGTGATACCATATTTTAGTTGCAGAAATGTAAATGAGGAGCTTCATGTTGTAATTATTTTTGTAAAAGGAAATGTATTATTTCATTTAAGTTCTCATTACTTAGGAATGAGAGACTAGTTGGGCATTTCACCCATTTGTAAAAGTTAACCTATCATATTCAGATTATTCTTGAAGCAATGCATCATTTTTAAGTTAAAATTTGCAATAATGGGTAAATGTGTATTAGAGGAATAAAAGTTTCTGCATTTTCTTTTAATATTTCTAAGTGTTACCTAGAGTGTATTATGCTGCTATCTTTTATTTATCTCTGTCGTTTATTCAAAAAAAAAAAGAAAGTATAATGGAAGTATTTAGGGAGTAGGAAAGTAGAAAAGTTAGTAAAATAAAAATAACCATTTAGTCCTAGTTATTTATTTATGTCAAAAGCTAATATGGTTAAATAGACTTTAGATGATTATCAGTTTTGCATTGTACAAAATGAAATGTATTTAAGTGTTTTCTAGACTATTTAGATGCTGCTGTAATTTTAATTATTTCTGTCATTTATCTATTTCAAAAAGAAATGTAGTTTGTTTTAGATGCTTGTATTTAAAAAAAAACCAAAAAAAACCAAAAGCAATCATCTATTTGTCTTAATGTCTTATACTTAAGAAAAGAAAAGAAAATACCTCTTTATATCTTTAGTTATGCTCACAAAATAATAGTCATTCTAAGAAATGGTTTTAATCTTGCATTTAACTTGAAGTTGTTGATTTAATGATATCTAAAGAAAAATTAAGTTGCAGCTGAAATACATGTATAGCAGGAAATAAATAAATCCAATTAAAACTATTTAAAACAAAAGATAGCTAAATAGAAATAAACAAAGAAGTATGTGCATTATTTATTGCTAAGAGAAAGAATGACTACATATCTATACTAAAGTATAAATATATAAATCTAATGTTAATGAGTAATCTGGAATTTAAGGAAATGAGGATGCTGTTTAAACATATATATATATTAGTGTTAAGATGCTGGAAAGTAAATAAAATAAAATAAAAAAATATATTTATATAAATCAAATATCTGCTAAATATATTGATGATTTATACATGAGAAATGAACTAATTAAAGAATTTATTATGCTATTAGTATTGACTGTCAAAATATTTTTAATGCTGAATATTTAAATGTATACATAAAGAAAAAAATGATATATATATATATATATATATATATATGTAATATTATATTGCTGTGTTAAAACAAACAAAAAAAAAAAATTAAATAAATAAATTTGCATTAAAAAAAAGGGCATCGTAAGTTGTGGGAGGTAGGGTTTTGGAAACGGGCCGCCCGCGGGCCACAACCGCGACCCACACAGGTGGTCGCACCCCCTGTGCGGGCCGTGACTCACATAGTGGGTCGTGACCCACATAGCGGCCAAGGCCACCGTGTGGGCCGTGACCCACGCAGTGGGGGGACCCACCGGTGGCGCTGCGACCACCATCACCTTGGCCTCCCCATCAAACAGTAGACCCCCTCCGCCCCCTTCTCGGCATGCAGACCCCTCCGCCTCCTCAATCGCTCCTCTCCGCCACCATGTCTCGGTTCATGCCTGCAACAAACCATCCACCATGAAATTTCATGATGGAACCCTAAATTCGACTTAGGGTTTGGGAGATGGTAAAAGAAAAGAAAAATAAATTAGAATAGATTAGTTTTCTTATTTCAATAGCAAAAGGGAAACCCTAAATAGGGTTATACCCACATGAGATTTTTATTAAACGAATAAAATATTGAGGGAGGAGTTTGAGATTTTAATAATAATAAAAGTGGGGAGGGGGAGGGGGAAAGGACTTCTCTTTAAATTTGAAATGGGAATTTCCCATTTATACAAGTTATTATTTATTGGGTAGTTTTGTGTTGGGAATTAATTATTGTATAGCATTATTATTCTCATAGCTGGGAAGATTCATTAAAGAAGATTATTATTGGGAATGTATATAATCGATTGATTAAATTTAAACCAAGAGGTAATGAAAATATCAAATATTAAATATTAATATTTAATGATTGGAGGAGTAATATACAACATCTTGATGTAAGTTATATAATTACATTTTAGAGATTTTAATGGTATTTACAATTAAATGGAATAATTTAATGCAAGTTAATAAATATGTATTTTAAGAGGATATTGTAGTGGTGTAAAATATTATTCTTTTTTAGTCAATGATCTTGACCTTGCGAACTTATTTGACCTTGATGGAACCTTATATTGAATAAATTAATTAACATATTAACCTTTGGCACTCAAATTTTATTTGCTCAATTAATTAAAAGTGTTACGTTGAAACCACATTAATGATTAATTAAAGGATGTGCGATTTAATTAAGTTAAAAAAAGAAGAAGAATGTAATAACAATGATGGAGGAAACTTGATATTAGTTAAATAGATGAAATTGAATCAAGTAAGTTATATTAATGTTGTTTTAGTAGAAGTTGGTCTAATTAAGTATTTTAAAATGCATCCAAAATGAAAAGGGTCGTTTGAGTGAATTTATAATTGTCCTTGTAAAATTAATTGGTTCCGCTTGATAATAGAAATTATCGTATTGTTATGTAAGCAATATTCTTATTCTATCGCCTTTGAGTTTTTTTTGAATCCTAAGGCTTCTAGCTAAATTCTATTTCATCGCTCACTTTAGGAAACCCATTAAAATAGCAATTAAGGTTTCGTTGGAATAACTTGTTTAGTTGTCACATCCTTTTAGGTATAAGTTGTATGTAATTTAAGTGTTAATTTTTTTTTGTTGTTTGTGTTTTTGCCCAAAAGTTTGGGCATGACAGGAGATTCTTCATCTAACTAAGGAATAATCCTTAGGGGGCATGGTAGCAAGTTGAAAATCATGCATTATACCCTCGGTTGATGGTAAGAAGACACATTTCTTCTTTACCGACAGATGTGTTAAGATTTCACTTAACCAACAAGCATTAAATGTGATTTTTGAAGAACTTTTTGGTTATAAAGCACCAACAAACCCTCATTTCAATCCACCAAGCATTCAAGCATTCAGAGAGCATGAAATTGAGCAAAGGTATCCAAGGTGAAGCATCAAGGTATTTTTAGGCATTCAAGATTTCAAGCAAGAGGTATTTATCTTTTGAAATGGCATCTTCATCTTCTACACTTGAGTTTATTGCAAACCCTTGGTGGTAGAAAACATTAAGCGCCCTAGGACCATGTTTAAGATCATCCCTGAAATTGCCAAGCAAGATGATTCTATTGGAGCTCTTTCAAAAATTATGAAGGGAGTCGCTTTTGCCGAAGACCCTAGAAACTACATTCACTGCAACATAGAAAATTTAGGGACTGATGATTTGAAGAAAATGTACAATGATGTTATTACTGATGAGCAAGGTTTGGTTAAACCGGAGCATAAGATTATAGGAGACTTAGGATTTGTTGAAATACTAAACATATCTGAATTTTTGAAGGAGGTAGTTCATCTTGTACTAAGCATAGTTTATGGAGTATTTATGTGGCTTGATTTGGTCTTTAAAATATCAAAGGAAGCAATCAAGGCAATTATTGATTTACCCTCAACCGGTAGTAAGCCCAACAAAACTAAGAAGATACCTAACAAGGGTGTTATGGATTTAACCGGAGCTACATCTGACAACAAATCTCTTAGGGTTAATGACATTACTGATGCAAATGTGAGATATGTGAGCATGGTACTTGGATATAGAGTAACTCATACAAATAGATTAAACTCTGTTTCCAGCTTATGTATTCATAGTGCATATGAGATGGTCAAGAACAATGCTAGGATTGATATTTGTGAATGGCTTAAGGATGAACTGATTGATAACCTGAAGAAGATTAAGGGTGACAAGAAGGGGACATTTCATTTTGGCAACTTACTTGTGTGTTTGATGCTCTACTT
Organism: Cryptomeria japonica; assembly: GCF_030272615.1. Classification (NCBI taxonomy): domain Eukaryota; kingdom Viridiplantae; phylum Streptophyta; class Pinopsida; order Cupressales; family Cupressaceae; genus Cryptomeria; species Cryptomeria japonica. The sequence goes on from NC_081410.1 coordinate 348,150,257, forward strand.
CACCAAAGCGATACCCGACATTGGTCATAAGGATTTTGGTTATGACATCCCGGTAGGCAAGAAAGTCATGGAAGCTATCAACGGTATGGGCTCTAACAATGACAACATTATAGCAGACTACTTCAAAAACTTCCAAACTAAGATGAGAGCTAGAGAAAGGTTACCACAAAGCATAATAGATAAGTATGATAAGAAAATCTGCTTTGTTATCAAACAAGATGAAACATGGATGTAAGCTGTTACTCCTTGAACTATTTGGATAACAAAAATGAGTTATGAAGTTGACCAAAATATTCTTGAAGCATATGCTAAACACTCCTTGATGCACCAGAAGAACCATCTGAAGAAATTTTTTGGTAATGTTGAGACCATTGAGAGTGCTATTTCGATGCAAAAGCAAAGAAAAAGGAGAGAAAAGTTTATTAGAGATGCATCCAAGATGGCCAAGGAGGTTAAAGAAAATGTAATGAACTTGAGTGGTATATCTGCTACTGAACTGGAAGGACTGAAACCAGAAGCTCATGTTTCATCGGTTGTCACATCTTCAGATACAGACAGTGGAAAAGCATCTGAGTTCAAAAGAGTAGAGAGGAAGAAGAGAAAACCATCACCGATACCTTCTCCTTCACCTAAAAAGGCTAGAACTTTAAGGAAAAAGTAGCAGGCTGTAAGGGAGACTAAGAGGAAGTTAACACCAAAGAAGAAACAACAAACTAAGACACCAGATACCCTTACACCAGAGGAACTGGTGAATGAGATAACACAAGATGGTAATCTCTGTAGTGTAAATAAATTGTATCATTCATTCAAAGATTCCGACAAGGACACTATAGAGGCTAGTATTATTTTGCATTTAGACATCTATAAGAAAGTTTTGATTGAAGTTGTAGATGATCTGTCGAATGACTTACATTTAAGGTTAGAAGCTAAAAGAATGTCAGTGATGGAACTAGACAAAAAGTTAAAGGTTGAAGCATTATTAGCAGTACATCCTGTAAATTCTAAAGAGGAAATTGATGAACCAATTTCTGAAGCAAACCGGTCAGTTTTTGTGAGTGGACACCGACAGGTTAGCCTAATGGCTGGGAGAGTAAAAGAGATTTTTGATGAAACTATGGACAAATGGGACATATATTTTGTAGAAAAAGAAAAGAAACAGGAAAGGGAGAGACAAAAAATGGACAAATATTTTTCTAAGGTATACCAAAAGGATAAAGGGAAAAGAAAAATTGGTAGTATACCTGCTATAAAGGTAACAAATAACATTACTCCACCAACACATGATACTCCACCAATAACTTCTAAGACACCGGTAAATACAAACAATCAACCGGTTAAGGAAACTGAAGAAGTAACTCATAATGACACTAACCCTAATTCTGAAATTCTTTTCACCATGAATGTAGATACACAAGATATTAACATTGTTGTAGATAAAGAGACTTCAGAGGTTAAGGAAAATGATGCTAAGATCTGTGAGATCTCTGAGTCACTGACACACACTGTTGACTCTCAGAACACTGAGATACCGACACAAGCTGAGCAACTAGAATCAAAGAAACTGACAATTGAAGAGGTACTTATACAAATTGAAAAACCAAAAGAAGCAGAGGTAATTACATAGACAGAGAAACCAGTTGAAAAGGTGAATAAAGAGGAGGCAATCAATGGAAATAAGGAAGATATAGTGAAGGTAATTGGGCAAGTATCCGTTGAAATGAAATCTATTGGAAAACCAAGCACATCTATAGGAGAATTCAGACCCACCAATGTAATAGATGTTCTATTGGATTCTATTAAGAGGATAATAGATTGCAATGCCTTAGCATTTAAGGCTATTTATGACACATTACCTATCTTGAAGATGATTGCATCAACCTGTAAGATAGATCACATTGAGGATTCATTAGGTAAATTGGACACATTGTCCAAATTTATTGCTGAGAATGTTCTAACTATAGATAAGGTGAATGAGGATACTATAAAGGAAAGAGTTGATAAAGAGAAAAATGAATTCTTTGAGAAAACCATCAAAAACTGTACTGAGCACATGGATTCACTATTACCGACACTTAACTCAACAATTTTGGAATATAAGGAAATGTATAGAGAATCTTGCAAGCCTCACCACCTAACTAAAGATATTGATGAGGATATTAAGAAGATACATAAAGAAATCGATGATATTGCGGATAATATGATAGGTTCTTCGGGACTTATCTCAATTTTTGAGCAGGAAATGGCATTTTTTGAGGAGAAGTTGGAGAAACTTGAGAAAGAGAAAGCAAGAATAAGGTTAAACACCCAAGAACTGAAAAGAAAACTTGGTCCAAGATTGGACAGTCTTATCACTCAGTGGGTTGAGCTATCAAAGGCATCAATTCAAGGAGAACGATCACCAGAGAAGCACATGCACTATCTCACCGACTTGATCTAGCAAACTGAGACCATTCTTTCTGACAATAACAAATTCATGCAGAGCCTGAATACAATTTTAGCTGACATTTTTCAACTTGTACAAAACCGGTTACAGGCTATGAGGTAGCATTTTTGTATTCTTTGATTTTTTTTGACATCCTTTGCCATTGATGTCAAAGGGGGAGTAGTTTGGAGAAAAATAATGCACATATGAGATCACTTGCTTAATGGGAGCACACTCTTTTTGGGATCAGATTTTGGACTTCATTTTTGGATAACAGTTTTGGATTTTTCTCATGAGTGTTGCCATCAATGCCAAAGGGGGAGATTGTTGGATTTATACACTCTATGAGAATATGGTTGATGTTGTCATTGATGGCAACCAACCGGTAACATGTTTCTACACAAGCATCGGTAGGCACAGGCACCGACATTGACAGGCATATTCATCGACATCCAAATTACACCGACAATGATGTATACCGGCTCTCAGGCTGATATGAGACAAGTTTTGTTTATGTGAATTATATTGTAAATATAATTAATTATTTGTAAGCCGACATGATGTATTGTAAAGACTCATATATGTATGAGATCTTATAGATCATTTTGTATAAGGAAGCATAAGGATAGGTGATTATTATTGGTATATGTAAAGACAACGAAAGGTTTTTGTTAAGGTATCTGAATGAGCTTAAACTGATATTGAACCAGACATTTGAGATGCTATTTTGAGCATTACATTGTATTGGATTTAATTATCCATTTTGTAGTTAGTGAGACTCTTCTATTGAGCAGTGAGCTCTAGGCTGTTGGCCTTCTTACATGTGCAGGCCCATGTTGTAAGTAATATTTATTCATATTGGCCAGTGAGTAAATATTGTGGGTCACAAATCCCACCGAGGTTTTTCCCACACTGGGTTTTCTCGCCAAAATCTTTTGTGTTATGGTGTGTATTTATGATGTCTCTGTTATTTCTCTTTACTACATTATTTATTGTTTACCGGTACATTGATTTGGGTTGCAAAATTATAAATAAGGTTAAATATTCCATTAACTGGTAAGACACTGATTCACCCCCCCTCTCAGTGTCTTTGGGACTATCATTGAATCTAACATGGATTACATATCAATCTCTGCATATCAATCAAGAAAACCTCAATCGCTCCTTGATCACTGCTTCATCAAACTTAGTAACTCATCACGCGCTTTGCATTATATGCAATATACTTGTTCATTCCCTAGACAAAAATCGTTCCATCAACTTGCCAAAATCACTTGAAATTGTCTTCATACAATAATCATATGTGTCATAATCATTGTCGCTCATCATCAGATTGTAAACCAATATAACCAATTCACCAAACTTAATCGGTTAGGGTTTATAAAAAACAACAGGTAGGGTTTATCGGTTACTGGTTCAACTCTCCAATATATAGAAAATACCGATTCACTCCACAAATTCTTCCTACCGGTTATAGTTTCATTCACTAGCTCTTCCTACCGGTTACAAAACAATATTACAATAATATCAACAATATCATTACCGATTAATTGACATCAATGACAACATAACATATCATTAATGCAATCTTCATGCAAATGCCAACAATCTCCCCCTTTGGTATTGATGGTAATACAAATATCAATACCATTGATTGCTGCTGTGATTGTGAATAGGAATCCTAGTTTACATTACCAATTATTCACCATGCTCTCCGTGTCTTTAGCTTGTCACTGGTTCTTCTCCTTTTAATCACATAATTCTTCTCCCCCTTTGACAATAATGCCAAATTGAAAGTAAAAAATGTAATGTCGAATTTCACTGTGCAACATCAACAACCTGCAACTTGATGCTCCCCCTATGGAATAAATCCACTTCTACACCAATCCTTCTGTAAAATTCTGCAAGTAGCTCTGGGACTGATGTAATCTACATCATGCTTAATTGACCTCATGAAGGGGTACAACCCCTAACTGACTTCTAAGATACTCAAAAGTAGTCTTAGGTAGAGGTTTAGTAAAGATATCTGCAAGCTACTCCTTGGTAGAAACATGCTCCAAGATCACATCTTTACTCTACACTTTTTCTCTTAAGAAATGATACTTCAATTCAATATTCTTGGTTCATGCATGTAAAACAAGGTTATTGGAAATATTTATGACACTTGTATTATTACATAAAATCTTTATAGGTTCTGAAATCTTCATCTTAAAACCTTCCAAAATGTGCCTCATCCAGATAGCCTGAGTACAATTCATGTAAGCTGCAACATACTCAGCTTCAACAATATATTGTGAAGTACAACTATGTTTCTTACTACTACATGAAACAAGTATTCCTCCAAGAAAAAATGCTCCACCGGTTGTGATTTTTCGGTCATCAACATTTCCTGCCCAATCTACATCTGCGTACACCTTCAAGTAAAAATTTTCTCCATATGGATACCATAATCCATAGTCAACAATACCTTTCAAATATATAAAAATCCTCTTGGTCGCTATCATATGTGTTTCCTTAGGATTCTTTTGGAATCTAGCAACTATGCCAACTGCATGAGCTATATCCGGTCTGCTGTGAACAACATAGTGCAATTTTTCAATCATTGACCTGTATTGCTTCTCATCAATAGTTGTGGATTCATCTTCCTTAGACAACTTACAACCTGTAACCATTGGTGTCCCAACTGGTTTACAGTCACTCATGCCAAATGTCTTCAAGACCTCTTTCACATACTTAGACTGTGTGATGAAAATACCATTCTTCATTTGCTATATTTGCAAGCCTATGAATTTTTTTATTTCTCCCACTAAAGAAATTTCAAAATCATTTTTCATTTCATCTGTAAAACTATTGCTCATGTCATCATTACCTCCAAATATGATATCATCTACAAATACTTTGCTAACCAGTATTTTATCTCCTTCAGATTTGAGATAAATGTTGCTATCATCACTAGTTCTCAGAAAACCTATCTTCATCAGATGTGTATGAAGCCTTTCATACCATTCTCTCGGTGCCTACTTTAATCTATATAAAGCCTTATGCAATCTACATACCATGTCTTTCTCATCAATAAAAGCATAACCATCTGGCTGCTCAATGTATACTTCTTCTTCCAGTATCCCATTCAAAAATGTTGACTTAACATCCATCTTGTATACCTTGAATTTCTTATGTGATGCAAATGAAAGTAAAGTTATGACACCTTCCAGTCTTGCCACTGGTGCAAAAGTCTCACCATAATCTGCTCCTTCCTCTTGTGCATAACCTTTGCAAACCAACCTAGCTTTGTTGCAAACTACAACACCATCTTCATTCAGCTTGTTCCTGAATACCCACTTAGTACCTATCACATTTTTATTTACCGGCTAGGGTACTAGGGTCCATGTGTTGTTCTTCTCAATTTGATCTAGTTCCTCCTCCATAGCTTTAACCCAATGATCATCACCAAATGCTTCCTTAGCAGTTCTTGGTTCAATAGTGGAGATCATGCAAGAATTCTCTCTGATTCTTCTTCTAGTTAGTACTCCAACATCCTTATCCCCAATAATTTGTTCAGGATTATGATTTAGTCTCACATATCTTGGAATAACATGATCATTATCTTCAGGTTCAACTTCTTCATTATCATCATCTTCTTCTGAATTTATCTATTTTGGTTGAACTGGTACATCAGTATTTGCTCTGCCAATTTCAAATTTCATAGTTTCTGGTTCCAAAAACAAAATGCAAGGATCTTCATCCTTTTTCTCCAAACTAGTTTCCTTTGAGACTTCAGGATATTCATCCTCTCGAACATCAACACTCTTATTAATTCTCTACGTCCGGTTGTTAAAAGACTTGTAGGCCTTACTCTTGGTAGAATAGCCAAGAAATATACCTTCATCACTTTTAGCTTCAAATTTGCTAATATAATCACCTCTCTTAATAAAACATTTGCTTCCAAATATCTTGAAATAACTAACATCAGGTGATCTTCCATACCAGTATTCATAAGGAGTCTTGTCCTTACCTCTTTTTACCAGAATCCGGTTCATAGTGTAGACAATTGTGCTGATAGCTTCTCTCCAGAAAGTTTTCGCTACACCTCCTTGTATCAACATCATCCTAGCAGCATCAACAACTGACCGATTGTTTCTCTCTGTGATACCATTCTGTTGTGGTGTCCTCAGTGCAGAAAGCTGCCGTTTGATACCATTTTCTTCACAATACCTAGTGAATTACTCAAAAGTAAATTCACTACCTTGATCTGTCCTCAAAAACTTTATCTTCTTACCGCTCCCCTTCTCAGCTAAGGCCCTGAATGCCTTGAACTTACCAAAAGATTTAGTCTTATCCTTCAAGAATGTGACCCACATCATCCTTGAGAAATCATCAGTGAAGATCATAAAATATCCATCACCTTGAATACTTTTTGTCCTTATTGGTCCATAAAGATCTGTATGGACCAAATCTAATAAATGTTCCGCTGAAAAAGATTTGCTCTTGAAAGTTGAGGATGTCATCTTTCCCAACTGACATTCTTTATGTCATGCTCTGTGAAGTGTACCTATACCTACAACCATAATGCACTCAATAAATCATTACAACCATGGTTAGAAGATTTAAATCAAAGAAAGACAAAACCATAGCTAATCGACTTATTGCCTCCTAGTAAATGCGAGTATGAAAATGCTCTCAGATCTGATTATGCATATTCCAGTGACTTGACTACACTTAGATGGAGGATTTGAATGATGCAAATGCATGATCTAGCCAGAATAACATGATTAAGCTACATGAATGATTGATCTAGCATGATTAAGCTAATATTTAAGCTAAAATTGAGCATGATAACATTGCTAAAACTGATAAACTATAAGCTAGATGCCTATAATAACAATGCATAAGATGAAAATGAGATGGGATGCAAAAATGATATGAAATTGGGACATGAAATTAGGACATGAAATTGGGACCCTTTGAGCTCCAAAATGAGGTCTATTTATAGGATTTTCCAAGGCTAGGGGTGATGTGGCAAGAATCAACGGTCAAGATTGATCTGAAGATATCAATGGTTAAATTGGAGGAGGATGGAAAAGGGGGTTGGATTAAAGGGAACATCTGTCATCTCTATGGTGACAAGTGTCAAGAGGCTTCTAGAAGAGGTAGGATGAAAGGGAACACTTAGTGACAAGTGTCACAAGGTTCTAGAAGATTTTGGATGAAAGGGGACATGGTGGTAGGTAGAATGGGTTAGGTTTAGGAATGGTTAGGTTTAGGAGTGGTTAGGTTTAGGAGAATTTGAATTTAAAAATTCAAATAATAGGAAAAGGATAATTAATCTCAACACTTCATGAATGATTTGTTTTAATTAATTAGGGGATTTAGAAGAAATGAATTTGGATGAGGGAATTAATTAATTAAAGGGGTGAAATGAAATGAACCTATTTAATAAATCCTTAGATTTATTAATAAGTAGATGAAAGGGGAAATTTAATCAAATTTCTTAGTGAATTCCATTAAATTGAGGAGGAGGATTAATTAAATAATTGATTATTTAATTAATTATCTTCAGACTATTTTTAGGTGTATACATTTTACATAGAGAATTAATCGGTTTGTCCAACTGAGGCAAACCTCTCACTGTCTTGGACTTACTCACTTTAACAATGTTATCAAAGTTTATATGACAAAATATCCTATGCCAAAGCCAACTATCATCTATCTTTGCAATTAAACAGTTGCTAACTTTAGTATTAAGGTGAAATAGGTTACCTTTAGTTTGCTTGACAATTGCAATTAGTTCACCTTTGCTGCCATAGATTTTGCACATACCGTTCTTAAACTCCAATGGGTATCCTCTGTCATTGAGTTATGCCACACTCAAAAGATTGTGCTTTAAACCTTCAACCCAGTAGACATCATCTATACTGCTGTTTCCATTAAGAGAAATAGTTCCCTTACCTTTAACCATGCAGGGTGAGTCATTTCCAAATCTTACAACTCTGCCATCAAATTCCTTCAAAGAAAGAAATTTACTCCGATCACCAGTCATGTGATGTGAACAACCACTATCAATGATCCAATCATCAGAGTTATCCATCCTAGATACTAATGCCTTCTAGTCTGATATCTCTTCTTTAATAGCTACAAACACAATATCTTCATTAACATCACCATCAGATTCTTCATCAGTGATACCACCATCAACAACAATAAGACAATCTCTTTTTCCTTTACCCTTATACTTCTTTAATTTCTCTCATTTGTGCTCATGATCACCATTGGGACAATTAGCAGCTATGTGTCCAATCTTGTTGCATGCAAAACATTTGAAAGGTAATTTACCTCTATATTTACCTGTACCTCTAGGCAACCGCTTGGCCAATAATGCTTCAAGCTCAACTAAACTGTCTTCATCATCAGCTTCTCTATTGGATCTAGATTCATAACTATGACTGGCATCTCTACTTTTTCTCACAGATGGGTTAGAAACAAAATATCTAAATGTAGACTTAGATTTCTATACACTACCATCATAACCATTTAATTCAAAAGCAGTAAGCTTGCCAATGATGGAGTCAAGAGTTACCTTAGTTTTGTGAATGGACTTTAGCTCCTGAATGGCTGCAACTCAGATAACATAGACCAGTAGCAAGGTTCTCAGTACCTTAATGATCACTATGGCATCTTCTGCTTTACATCTGCACTCTTAATTTCACTGACTATCTCTTTTATCCTTTGACCATACTACTGGATAGTCTCACCTTCAGCCATCCACATGTCATCAAACTTTCCTCTTACACTCTCTTCTTTAGCAATCTTAACATGTTCATCACCGCTATAAATCTGTTCATGTTTTTTCCATACCTCATATGCAGTCTCTAGACCATGAACATCTACATACTCTGCATCAGATAAAGAACTGATAATAGCCTCTAATGCTTGATGATTTTCTTGTTGCTCTTTCTTCTGATCATCAATCAAAATCCCAGTAGGTGCAACATATTTAGTATCGACATGTTCCCAATACTGGCTTCCCAGACTCTTGATATAAATTTTAATTTTGTCACTCTATATCCTATAGGTTTCTCTATTAAACTTCAGACCTTCCTTCTTCATCATGATCTGCAAGATCTTTACCTCAAGCTGTTAGGCTTAGACCTTAGAGGACCTGATACGCTCTGATACCAATTGATGGTATGATGAAAGAATAAGTATCTGGTCAACTACTAAGAGGGGGGGGGGGGAAATCAGTAGATAAGATAACTGATACAAACTTCACCAATCTCAAAATCAATCTCTCAAAGTAAACTATCAATGTAATACCATTGTCAATATAAAAATTCATAAGATAAACCGGTTGATTGTTACAACAAATTAAAAGTAAACAACTTCAAAACCATAAGCATCCAAATGTTTTTTCATATGTCAACAAACTTCATTTCTCAATGCTTCTGGTTATCATGACTTATCAAAATAGTTAACTAAATCAACCATAAGAGCATAACCATAAAAAACATTCACCACTTGACACAAATATTTTTGAAGTGGAAACCCAAATGGGAAAAACCACGGTGAGATGAGACTCACAAGATAACTATCTGAACTCTTCTGAAGTTCGCCCTGTTAGAAGCCTAGCCTGTTAAAGCTTTACAAAAGTCCTGTTAAGAACAGATCGTGTTAGGGACCACCTAGTTAAGGGATTGACTATAATGCCTTGTTAGAAGCAATACCCTGTAAGGAGTAACCTTAGTAGAGGATTTGAAAATCCAAGCTAATGGATCACCTTGTTAGAGGATTTGAATAGCACCAAGCTTGTTAGAGCTTACCCGGTTAGGGGATTTCAATTCTGCTGTAATTGTTAGAAAAAAATAGGAGTTTGCTGATCTATCTAAATAGCACTACAATTGCTTGTTTAGATCCTTTTCATGCTCCTATCTACCTTTACTCAAACTACAGATACATCATCTGGTTCGACAACCACACACTCAACTGATCTTTGCCAACAATGAAACTAAACAACATTATCTCCCATATAAACAAATCAATTAGGTCGATAATACAACAAAAACGTAATTCTCATAGAGATTATAAATAATTCGGTTCAAGTATGACCGTTGGATTACATAGAAATATTTGCACATCAATCAAGAAAACCTCAATCGCTCCTTGATTACTGCTTCATCAAACTTAGTAACTCATATTCATTATCATAATACGTGTCATAATCATTGTCGCTCATCATCAAATTGTAAACCAATATAACCAATTCACCAAACTTAATCGGTTCAGGTTTATAAAAAACAACAGGTAGGGTTTATCGGTTACCGGTTCAACTCTCCAATATATAGCAATATTGGCTCACTCCACAAATTCTTCCTATCGGTTATAGTTTCCTTCACTAGCTCTTCTTACCGATTACAAAACAATATTACAATAATATCAACAATATCATTACCGGTTAATTGACATCAATGACAACATAACATATCATTAATGAAATCTTCATGCAAATGCCAACATTCATGTGCTAGGATGTTAAAAGGGGTCATATGGTGTCTTAAGGGGTCATAAGACACCATACGACCCCTTAGGACACCATATAACCCCTAAGGACACCATATGGTGTTCTTGTTGGATTGTTGGCATTGACAACACCAATTAATCCAGAGAACCGATATATGTGCTAAGATTTGTCATTGATGTCCAACACTAACTGGTGAAGACACTAACCGGTGAAGTGGTATAGGTAAAGTGGTGTTCTTTTAGTAATCAAAAGTGATGACTTACAAACACATGGAAACAACATTGGTAACGAATGATCAAAGGTTCAATCAGCTCAAGGAAAGATAGACTAAGCCAATCGGCCTGTCATTCAAGAAGATCGATCACTCTGATGATGATGAAGTCACAAAAGGTGACTCAGGCAAGAAAACATGAACTTGTATGCAAACCAGAATCACATTGGCAAACAGGGGAAGAGACTTGATGCTAGCATAACAAACCGGAAATCAAAGGATGAACCAGTAATATAGAAGTGCAGTGGCATATCGGTACACCGATATGACAGAAGAAAGATAGGTGATCACCATAAATTTTGGAGCGGTGATTGGTTATTCAATTGTGGTGGAAAAAGATGAGTTGGTGAGCTTGTGTCTATGCCAAATAAACTGTTGGTAAGGTCAACTTCAATTATCATGTAGTCAAGCATGATTACCAATAGTTTTTTTGGTTTGCACTTAATTGTCTTAACACGACCCAGAAGTTACTATCTTTGGGAGATGTGGTGACAGGATTTGTTGAACACTTGGCAGGATTGTTGTAAGGCGTGTAGAGAAAGAGTGGGAGATTTTTGAATTTAAAATCTTCCAAAATCCATAATTGCTTTGATTGAGGGAATGCCTGAAAGTTTCGGCAGAAAATGTATAGTGTTCTTGAGTTCATTTAGAAGATTTTGATCGTGAAATTTGCAACAAGCAGATCTTGTTGAAGGCGATCCAAAGTGAAGAGCAGAGAGAAAAGAAGTGCTAAAAGGTTTAAGCATAGTAGAGTGAGTTTGAGGTAGATCAACAAAGTACAAAGCCAAAGGATAGAGAACCAATAGAGTGGAGAGCTGAAGGTCAGAGGATCGACAGAATGCAGTGCCGATGGATAGGCGACCGACTGAGTGAAGAGCCAAAGGTGTAAGAAGAAAACCGGTGCTATGTAGAGAAGACACAATTGGTGTGGATTGAGTGTGATGCATATTGAGATCTGACCAAGCTATCAAAAGCTAATACAACAGATCATCCATCTGTTGCTTTCTAACCACTGCAACATAAATCCCTTAACTGGGTGGACTTTAACAGGTCCCTTTTGTAAAATCCCTTAACTGGGTGACAAATTAATTGATATTCTTAAGTCCTTTAACCAAGCTACCTTTAACAGGGTAAAGGCACTAACTGACCTTGAACAAAATACCTTAACTGAGTGGCACCTAATAGGGATGACTCCTCACCGAGCGTACTTTAAAAGAGTACAAGTTTTGTGAGTTCCTACTCACATCGTGGTTTTCTCCCATTTGGGTTTCCACGAGATAAATTCTTGGTGTCATTGTCAACTCCTCATGCTTGCATATTTTACTTTAGTGATTAAGTATATTATTGGATATTAGATGAATGCAGATTTAAGTTAAAAGTTTAATTGTGAAAATTTGATCAAGTGCTGATTCACCCCTCCCCTCTCAGCACCGGTTGGGACTAACAGTTCTAAGGGGTCACATGGTGTCACAAGTGGTCATGTCATGTACTAGGATGTTAAAAGGGGTCATATAGTGTCACAAGGGGTCATAGGACACCATATGACCCCTTAGGACACCATATGACCCCTAACGACACCATATGGTGTCCTAAGGGGTCATATGGTGTCATAAGGGGTCATGTCATATACTAGGATGTTAAAAGGGGTCATATGGTGTCCTATGACCTCTCTCTCTCTCTCTCTCTCTCTCTCTCTCTCTCCCTATCTCAAGTTTCTCTCTCACTTTGCCTATATGTAAACAAATCGGATATCAAATATTAATCCAATATCTGATTTGTTTCCATTAGGATGCCAATGTTCAAAAAATGGGTGTCAATGAGAATTTTTGGTAGTATAGGAAAAATATGTATAAAAAACAAATATCTGATTTTTGTACCACACAAAATAGGTTTGTGGGCCATTTTGTGAATTCCAGTGGCCCACACATTCATGTTGTAGGTGACTATCATGGGTTTTCAAATAGACAGTGACAAAATTCTACTTTCGAGAGATTCTTGTAGACAAATTTGTCATTGTCAATCATTTAGGAGCATCTTTGTGGAGTTATAATGGGGAGCAATAGTCGTCGAAAGCATAAATGTAAAAGAAAGCTTTCAAAAGAGCAAATTGAAGTATATAGACAAAGAGATAGAGAAAGTCATAGGAGGAGATGACAAGGTATGTCAAATATTGGCGAAGCCTTTGCAAATGTTTCTTCAAGTGAAGAGGAAATTTAATTTAAAAATGTTGAGCAAGTTATTGAAAATGAAAATGAAAATGTAGATTTTGATATTGGAAATATTGAACATGATATTCACATTGAGAATGAAAATGTTGAAATAGATATTGAAAATGTTCAACATGATATGAATTTATCAATGAAAATGTGGGAATTGAAAGTGAAAATGTGGGAATTGACAATGAAGGTGAAAATTTGGGTGTTAATATTGAAGGTGAAAATGGACGAATTGACATTGGAGGTGAAAATTTGGGAAATTTTGACATTGAAGGTGGAATTGTTCAACCAAGTGAACAATATGCAACACCGAATTACATGAGAAATGAAGAGCCTCTCATGGATGAAAGACAAATTCCAAATTCAAGACCTTCAAGAACCCCAAAATGGTTACTTGAAATTCATGACAACATTATCGCCAATCTTGAAGGCAAGAGGTCAACACAAACTAGTTGATTATGGGCTACACAACTTTTCAACCAATATTTTAGCAATAAGACATTGACCAAGAAATGCCAACTTTTTGTTCAATTTCTAAAGATGCAAAAGATGAGACGATTGCTAGCCAAATTGAAGATTCGTATGAACAAGAAGATGGAGAAATTTTTTATTATCATCAAAAATCTTTTTAATGCTCTCAATTCTATTGGAAATAATAGCAAGGAAAAAGATAAGAGAGCCACTCAAATAGTGATTACAACATTCTTAGTAAGCCATCATTTGGGGAAGGCTTGTTTTATGAGACATATTTTCGTTGATTTGAATATAAACCGTATTTCTTTGGATCACTTGCAAGAAGAGAAAGACTCGATGATCCCCTTCAACATGATACATGGGCTTTTGGTGGGAGGCTTCCACATGTTGAAAGAAGTTGATTGACAATGTGAAGGAGGAAATTCATCAATTTTGGCACTCTATTTCTAGAGTATCATCCAATGTAAAGGATGTTTTGAAGTTAAAAATAGGCAACCGAAACCGCACACCGCATCGTAAACATTTCTTGGAATCAAGCCAAACAATGTTGTACAATTTTTTTTGTGAAACACTTACAACTTTGGAAATTTCACAAAGGGCCTTTGAATCTTTGAAGCCATTTTATTGTGTACCTCTTAAGATTTGTAATACTTGTTACAATACCATGTGTAGTTTTCAATGTACCATGAAATTTTATGCTATATTTGTTCTATGATGCATACTAATGATATGTTGTAGAAGTGCGGTGCAATGCAATTTTCGAGATCATTAAGAGACTTGCTAGATAATTTTTTATGTCCTAGAGATGATGGATACTTTTTTATAGAAATGATTATTTGAATGAGAAGTGCTCACAATGTGGTGGGTTGTCAATGCTTGTTTCTTGTTTTCATGAGGGCAGACAACATGAGGTTGGAAATAATATTTTTGAGAAAAAAAGATATGAGACAGTGAAATATACTTTGAATAGTTGAGGTGAAGGCTCTATATGCGAGTTGGTCTCTAAAGAAGTTAGTTTTGATTTTATTTTGGATTTTAAGGAAAACATTTTCTACAAGTATGAAAGGTACACCCATAGGTCTCAGTGGTTGGATCAATAGTTCAGGATGCATAAGAACTCTTTCCTAATTGACACTATTATATCGGTGGTTGATTTTGCAGAAAACTATACATTGCAACCAAAAATGAGATACAAGCTCAATATTACAATTCAATTCAGATTGCTATTTTTTTTCACATAACATATAGACATGCCCCTGATAGTATAGAAGAGGATAGGAAGATAATAAGGGAGTATCATTTTTATATGAGTGATGATAGATCTCACTCCTTTGAATATGTGCAACATTGTTTCAAGAATTTTTTTGAGTTCTTGCAGGAGAAATGTATTGCAATAGACCAAAATCTCATATTGTCTGATAATTGCATGGGTGAATTCAAGAATGCTCATATGTTTTATTGGTTGAGTAGAATGCATGTAGAGAGGTGTGTACCTATTAGTTGGAGTGTTTTTGAAGCAGGGCATGGGAAGGGGGAGCATGATGGAGCAGGTCCATGTTTGAAGAGAGCTCTAGTTAAGGAGAAATTGAGGATTTCAAGTGCAAAATTCTTTGATGCACATTCTATTGTTGATTGGTGTAGTTCAACAATGTCATAGGGAGGGACTCTTGATTCAACAACGTGAAGATTATTTTGATTGGTTGAGGAGTGCACAGTGGGAGACAAATTTTGATTGTCAAAAAATTAAAGACTCTTCAAAGATGCATTCATTTCGTAGCTTAGATGCAAGTACATGGACCATTTGGACATGAGAATTAGCTTGTTTTTGTCAGATTTGTGGTTAGTGTGATTAGGATCAGTGCGAGTTAAGTGAGTGGGTTGTGTATACACCTAAAAATGGTCTAAAGATAATTAATTAAATAAACAATTATTTAATTAATCTCCCTCCCCAATTTAATTGAATTCACTAAGCAATTTGATTAAATTCCCCTTTTCATCTTCTTATTAATAAATCTAAGGATTTATTTAATAAACATATTTAATAGGTTAATTTCAATAATCCTCTTTAATTAATTAATTAATTCAAATTAATTAATTCCCCCCATCAAAATCATTTCTTCTAAATCCTTTAATTAATTAAAACAAATCAATTATGAGTTATGGAAATTAATTAGCCTTTTCCCATTATTTGGATTTTAAATTCAAATTCTCCTAACTTCTACTACTCCTAAACCTAACCATTCCTAAACCTAACCCATTCTACCTACCACCATTTCCCCTTTCATCCAGCATCTTCTAGAACCTTTGTGACACTTGTCACTAAGTGTTCTGTTTCATACACTCTCTTCTAGAAGCCTCTTGACACTTGTCACCATAGATATGACAGATGTTCCCTTTAATCCAACCCCCTTTTCCATCCTCCTCCAATTTAACGATTGATATCTTCAAATCAATCTTGACCGTTGATTCTTGCCACCTCACCCCTAGCCTTGGAAATACTCTAAATAGACCTCATTTTGGAGCAATATGGATCCCATCTCATTCTCATCTTATGCATTGTTACTATCGGCATCTAGTTTATAGTTTATCATTCTTTAGCAATGTTATCATGCTCAATTTTAGCTTAATTGCATCTTCATTCTAGCTTATTTTCTAGAATAATCATGAAATCATATAGCTTAATCATGCTATTCTTGCTAGATCATGCATTTTCATCATTCAAATCCTCCATCTAATTGTAGTCAAGTCACTGGAATATGCATAATCATATCTGAGAGCATTTTTTATACTCGCATTTACTAGGAGGCAATAAGCCGATTAGCTATGGTTTTGCATTTCATTGTTTTAATTCACTAACCATTTCTTGTAATGATTTATTGAGTGCATTGTGTTTGCAGGTATAGGTACACTTCACAAAGCATGACATGTTGATACGTGGGTTCCACAATAGCTAACTTCTTTATCTCAAACAATATCCATGTCAAACAATGACATGGAAAGTTCAGTGGAGTATGATCATCTTTTAGATCTTCTACAACCAGGACATGTTTTTGCAGTAGTTGCACTACGAGGGAATGAAGAGAGATTAGACTATTGGTTGGCATGGTGTGTACATGAAAAGAAGAAGCTAATATAGCAGGTGACAGATGATGATGGGTTAACGTATCCTACAGGTTTAGTTGTTGTTGCAGGAACTTGGTTGCGAACATACATGATTATAAAGAATGACATACTAGCTTTTGAAGACTATGAGAGACACAAAACCATTCTCATGTATTCACACCTTATTATAGCTACAAATTTCAAGTTGTTGAAGCATCAAGCAAGACCGAAGACAAAAGAACTATGGATAGTGACTAGTGCTGATCATGAAGCAATGCTGGATACTCTTAGGCAAAGAGATGATCCTTTAGGCACACTTGAGTAGCAGGTCTTTATTTTCTCTTAATTTTGTATCATGCATTTCATCTCAAATAATGATCATAAAACCTTTATGTTCAAGTTTTTTATGTGTAGATTAACAATTCTTAAAAATGTAGGTCTTTTTGATGAACAATACTATTGCATCATGATTTTTGCATCAATGTAGTGGATACATTTGATATAATTTGTAAGGGACGTATCTTCACGGTATATAATCCCACCCGCCCATTTATTATCATGCATTTCATTTCAAATAATGATCATTAAACCTTTGTGTTCATGTTTTTTATGTGTAGATTAACATTTCTTAAAAATGTAGGTCTTTTTGATGATATACAATACCATTGCATCACAATTTTTGCATTTACAAATCCTCATTCTTGAAGACATGTTAATTTCTAATACATAGAAGCTCTTATTGAGACATGCCGGATCATTCACCATTGATTGGTTCACTCTTGGTGATGGTACATATTTTTTGGGGTTATAAATATTTAGTTGCATTTAAGTTTTCTTTTCAAGCATTGTAAAAATATATGTCTTTCCCGAAAGGATTTAAAAACCCCACTTGATAATCAAAATTAATGAGCAATTTGACATAATATACGTACTAAGTCCCTCATTTTGTCAATGTGATTAAATTTTGTAAATTTTCAGACGCTATGTCAAGTGATACATGTGAATGTACTGTCATTCATAAATGCCAATATCTGTCATCGTCTTCAACTGGTAGCACTATCTTTTTAGCATGCCTAAGAAAATTAATTGCAATGGTACGCAATTTTTTATTTTGTTGACCTCAATTTTGAGGGCTATCAATTATCAATTGAGAAAATAAATTCCTTCAATCTAAAAATTCTTTATTATATTCCCGTTCGTATGTAATCCAAGATTTAATTTGGCTCTTTTCGTAGGCCTTTTTCATGATATACAATTATATTGCATCACAATTTTTGCATCAACTTTGTGGGTACACTCGTATAATTAGAAAGGACCTATCTTCATGGTATATAATCCCACCTCTCCATTTATTATCATGTTTTTTTTATGTGTAGATTAATAATTATTAAAAATGTAGGTCTTTTTGATGTTGTTCATGTTCCTTATGTTGGTATTCATTTATATGTAGACATTGCTCTACGTAATCTTGGTGCTTAGGATATGAGGATCTCATATGCACTATTGGTAGCAACAATGAAGATAGAATGAGGGGGGGTGGGGTTGACTCAATCTACACCAGATTCAACAAACTTAATCACAATTATAGATTTAATAAACTACAGTAACAACAAAGATAAGCAGATTGGAAGCACAACACACAACACCAAGATTTTGACGTGGAAAACCTGGTTAAGAGAAAAACCACGGTGGGAACCTACCTAGAGTAAGATGATACTCTACAGTAGTATGTGAAAATATTACAACGGGGAATGCACATGCATTCAGGCACACTGCCTAGAGATCATTGCTCAAAAGATAATGGCCCAGAAGGCTATAACCCTTAGGGAAGTCTCACTGACTTACAACAAGATTCAGACTACAATCTGGAAGAAATGAATTGAAGGAATAACATCTCCAAATGCTTGATTACAATTCCAGTTAAGCACATATGTCTTCTTAGAAACACCAAAATCTCCTCAATCACAACATCAAAGGTTGAATCACTTGTTCACACATAAAACTTTTACTTATAATGAAAACACTACCTTGACACCTAAATTACGTGAATACATCACCTATTTATACAAATCATCAAACTTGACAACAAGGTCGGCTAAACCCTCAACTCACAATTACAAAATTACATCACATGATACAAATATCGACCATCGAACCAATATAATGATTTACATGACATAACAAGGACCTAATTCAAATTCCCAAATGCTCAACTCCATTGGAAATCACACCAAGATCAACCAGAACACGCTACACCACCAGAAATACCGCATAACACAAAAATCATGGCCGGTTCATAGAAACCATCAAAAACTTGCACAACAATCAATGTGGATCACTAGAACAAATAGGACATGAATATCAAACACCAACAAGCACATTAGAATCATAAAAAATAGTTGCTCCAACACCACTTATCAAATATTCATCTGTTAATGTCTGAAAATCAAGAACACAAACAATCATAAATTGTCACGAAGAAAGATAACTTGTAGAGCACAAAATCATGATCCATTTGAAATGAAGATACACAAGACCATCTCAAACAATCTCCCAAATTCTCAACATAAGAGCTGATCACACCAGAGGAAATACCGAACTCTGCAAAACAGTGATCAACAAAACAAAACTACAAAACCAGATCATAAGATCATCCCAATCTGCAAATACCGAAGCAAATTATAGGAATATGTTGACATCAATGACAACAACATATCCCAGCATTAGCAATGACCAACCGTATCCAACAATGCACATGATGTGGGATGTTGTATTTGTATATGAGTACATTGATGTAATTTTGTTATGATGATATGCAATGTATTTGTACACTATTTTAGTTGTATTGATGATATATAATATATTTTTACATGAGCACATTGGTGTAGTTGTATTGACGATATGCAATGTATTTGTACATGAGTACACTGTTATAGTTGTATTGATGATATATAATATATTTGTACATGAGAACATTGGTGTAGTTGTATTGATGCTATATAATGTAAGTGTATTGATGATATATAATGTAAGTGTACATGAGCACATTAGTGTAGTTGTATTGATGACATGAAATTTATTCGTACAAGAGTACACTGGTTTAGTTTTATTGATGATATATAATGTATTTGTACATGAGTACATTGGTGCAGTTCTATTGATTATATGAAAAAATGCATAGACTAACAAATCTTATGTGTATGGACCACTTATGTAAGTTCATGGATGTCATATGTAAGTCTAATGGTAATTATGTGTCTAGACTATATGCAAATATTGATGATCATGATCATTACTGCTTCCCTAAATTCATTACAACTTAATATAGGCTTGTTAGTCTATTTATCCTTTTTATCCTCATTATCATTTAATATAGGCTTGTCTGACAATTTTTCGCACTTAGGGCGGTTAAGGGATGGCACCGGTAGAGTTTGACTGAGTGGGGAGGCAAAATGGGAGCATGCTTAGGGTAATAATGCCTAACAAGACATGTTGGAACCAATGGTTCATGCCCACGACGAGCAAAACATAAATTGGGCTTTGTGGCAACTTTTCATTGAATGCATCTGATGATTTTTTCATCAACTAAAAAATTGCTGCCCTACGAAAATGGCTCCGAATGTTGAAAATCCAATGTAAGCTATTGTAGGAAGCCCTCACATGACCCTGTAGGTTCAAATGGATCATCTACAGGTGCCACGGATTCTGAGATAGAACCTGTCAAATTTTGACAATTTTTCGCACTTAGGGTGCTCAAAGGGACGACGCTGGTAGGGTATGGCCCTGAGTGTTTGACCGAGCAGGGAGGAAAAATGGGAGCATTCCTAGGGTAATAATGCTTAACTAGACATGTTGGAACTGATGGTTCATGCCCACGAAAAGCAAAATGAGAATTGGTCTCTGTGACAACTTTTTATTGAATGCATCTAATGATTTTTTCGTCAAGTGAAATATTGCTGCCCTACAAAAACTTCTCCGAATCTTGAAAATTCAAGATAAGCTACTGTAGGCAGCCCTCATGTGACCCTATAGGTTAAAATGGATCTTCCACAAGTGCATTGGATTCTGAGATAGAACTTGTCAAATTTTGACAATTTTTCGCACTTAGGGTGCTCAAGGGACGATGCTGGTAGGGTATGGCCATGAGTGTTCAACTGAGTGGGGGGCAAAAATAGGAGCATTCCTAGGGTAAGAATGCCTAACCGGATGTGTTGGAACTGATGGTTTGCGCGTAGGACGAGTAGAATGATAAATTGGCTCCATGGCAACTTTTCATTGAATGAAATTGACGATTTTTTCATCGAGTGAAAAATCACTACCCTACGAAAATCGCTCTGAATCTTGAAAACCCAAGATAGGATATTGTAGGCAGCCCTCATGCGACCTTATAGGTTCAAAAATATTATCCATAGGTGCCATGGATTTTGAGATATAACCTGTCAAATTTTGACATTTGTTTGCACTTAGGGTGCTCAAGGGATGATGTCGGTAGGGTATGGCCTTGAGCGTTCGACTGAGTGGGAAGGAAAAAGTGGAGCATGCCAATAATTCCTAACTAGATGTGTTGGAACTAACGGTTTGCGCCCACGATGAGCAGAACGAGAAATTGGCTCCATGACAACTTTTCATTGAATGAAACTGATGATTTTTTTGTCAAATGGAAAATCGCTGCCCTATGGAAACCGCTTTGAATCTTGAAAAAACTGAGATAGGATATTATTAAAAACCCTAACGTGATCCCATAGGTTCAAATAGATCATCTTCATGTGCCACAGATTCTGAGATAGAACCTGTCAAATTTTGACAATTTTTCGCACTTAGAGCGCTCAAGGGACGGTGCTGGTAGGGTATGGCCTTGAGCGTTTGACCAAGTGGAGGGGAAAAATAGGAGCATTCCTAGGATACACATGTCTAACTGGATGTGTTGAAGCTGACTGTTCACACCTACAATGAGCAGAATGAGAAATTGGCTCTGTGGCAACTTTTCATTGAATGAAATTGACCATTTTTTTTTGTCAAGTGAAAAATCCCTGCCCTACGAAAAATACTCCGAATATTGAAAAAATGAGATAGGGTATTGTAGGAAGCCCTCACATGACCTTTATAGGTTCAAACAGATCATTCACATGTTCCATGGATTCCAAGATAGAACCTATCAAATTTTGACAATTTTTCGCACTTAGGGCGCTCAAGGGACGACACTGATAGGGTATGGCCCTAAGCGTTCAACCAAGTGGGGGGGAAAAATAGGAACATTCCTAGGGAAATAATGCCTAATTGGATGTGTTGGAACCAACAGTTTGCCCCCATGACAAGAAAAATGAGAATTGGGCTTCGTGGCAACTTTTCATTGAATGCATCTGACGATTTTTTTGTTAAGTGAAAAATTGCTGCCCTACGAAAACCGCTTTGAATATTGAAAAACCAAGATAGGCTATTGTAGGCAGACCTCATGTGACCTTGTAGGTTCAAATGCATCATCTGTAGGTTCCATAGATTCTAAGATAGAACCTGTCAAATTTTGACAATTTTTCGTACTTAGGGCGCTCAAGGGATGACACCAGTAGGGAATGGCCCTGAGCGTTCAACTGAGTTGGGGGGGGGGGGAGGAGAATTACTAGGGTAAGAATGCCTAATTGGACATGTTGGAACCAATGGTTCACGCCCATGATGAGAAGAACGAGAATTGGGCTCTGTGGCAACTTTTCATTGAATGAAACTGACGTTTTTTTTGTCAACTGAAAAATCATTGCCCTACGAAAACCATTCCAAATCTTAAAAAAATGAGATAGGCTATTGTAGGAAGCCCTCACATGACCCTGTAGGTTCAAATGGATCATTCACATGTGCCATAGATTCTAAGATAGATCCTGCCAAATTTTGACAATTTTTCGCACTTAGGGCGCTCAAGGGATGACGTCGGTAGGGTATGGCCCTGAGAGTTCGACCGAGTGGGGGGAAAAACAAGAGCATGCCTATGGTAATAATGCCTAAATGAACTTGTTGAATCAACATTACAATGCATTATGAAGCACATTATGCCTACATTCAATGGGGGTGGACATATTTTGCAGGTGATAGTAAAATAAAGGAATGTAAAATTTGTTTCTTTCAGTAGCTGAATGACAATCAAAACAAGTTTATGTTTAGAGTTCATATATTTAGGCCTTAAATTTAACGATCAATGTGTGGAAATGGACCTCTTCACAATATCTCCCTGCTGAGATGGCTTTAATGATGGGGGATTGTTGCCAAATTTAACCAATTGATTATGAAAAAATTGCATTCCATTGTAGAAGATGCTTTACTACTTTTCATTTGTCATTACTAAGTATCCATGTTATGATTAATAACAA
The DNA here is from genome assembly GCF_030272615.1 of Cryptomeria japonica. Lineage (NCBI taxonomy): Eukaryota > Viridiplantae > Streptophyta > Pinopsida > Cupressales > Cupressaceae > Cryptomeria > Cryptomeria japonica. The sequence continues at coordinate 348,173,610 of NC_081410.1, forward strand.
TACCAATATGGTCATTAAATTTGGTGAACTTGCCAAAGGCAACCAAATTTAACACTTAAGATTTAGATGGAACAAATTATATAGTATCCCAATATTATACAAAAAGCATTGTATTGTTCATTATTTAACCATCGTTAATTATTGTATTGAAGATTAAAATTTAAAATGATGATGTCATGCACATGAGGAACAAGTTATATCAAATCTCAACTTCAATATATCAAAATGTTGAATAATCACATGTGTATGTCCATATACAAAAATGGCATAAATGCTAACTCAAACAAAATGTATGTCGATATATGTAAATGTATGTTCATATACAAAATATGCATGCCAACTAGACATGTAAGTATCGCAAAATGTTATCAAACATCCTAAACTACCAATGGATCATCAAAATCGATCCTCTTCATTGCACTTCTCATCTCTAAAGGATCTTGCACAAGAAAAATCAAACCACAATTAAGATTAGTTATATTATATAATTTACATTCGAAAAGTTAACAAAAAAATCAATATACATTGAACTATAATTAAACTCTCAAATTGGATTCTTGATTACCTCATCTCCACATTTTCTCTTTATTTTGAGAGGAGTCTTGGAATGTCTTCACTAGAGTAGGTATGTCATCAATATTTTCGTAAACAACTTATATGTTCACAAACATAACATTTCAATACAAGTTAGCATATAATTATGGATCATAGGAACAAATTATATCTTCTCAACATAAAATAAAATAAACACATGTACCTGAGGTGTCTCTTCTATTTCTTCAGGTATAGTGGCTACAATCAACAAGGATGTGAAGCCAATAATTCCTCGTACATAAAGATGATAAGTATGTGAAACTATCAATCTATGTAGACATGCATAATCATTATAAGTTATTTAAATTCTTAATTCAATCATGTTTGCATTCAATTACCTTTCCCTTGTCTCCGACCACACTACGAGAGCCTGAATCGTGCGACACTGCACTCACGTTACTTGTGTCCTAGAAGAGTAAAATCAGATAAATATGCAAGTTACTATATAATTTAATTAATGACAATTTAAATGATGAGCATGTATGTACAATAAAAAATGTAAACAATTAGGTGCAATAATATATGTACCGTATAGCTGTCAAGGGAAAATGAAATGGCCATCAAGGTGCCATCATGGACCTGTGTTAACTCCTCCTCACTCATCAACTCTTAAATGGACCATGTATATAAACATTAGTAGTTAATACTATCTCTTATAAATATTCATTTAAAATAAAATGCACTATGAAATTACTAGTCTTACCACTACATCATCAGTTTATGATGAAGGTACCTCCTTGCCTCTAGCATGCGAGGACTCTCCAGAGTATCCTCCAGTCCCTATCATCACATCTGCTACATTGGGCATATCATGCATCTCATAATCAGTAGCATCCCTAGGAGGATCAATAAGATCTCCAATAGGACCTAAGCATACTTTCCCACACATAGCACAAGTATGAGGCACACAAATATGTGGAACCAAAGAGGACGTGTCAGTGCCACTGGATCCACTGCTAGTATCACTAAAAGGCTGAGCTAATGCCCCAGCTTGAGAAACCAAAAGGCTACTCAAAGAGTGAATAACTGATAAAGCCTATGATGCTGTCTTGGCAATTATATCTAGATGCTATACTAGAGGTAGGGGATCAACAGGAGGACAGGGAACATATGGGCCCTATAATACTCGAACTACCCTAGGTCTATCTTGAGGCATACCTAAACCCACACCTTGGAAAGGCTTGATGTCAAAGTAGTTGACATGCTTGCCCAAAACAAATTTAGCATATAATTTTTTAATGAAATAAAATGGGACATCAAGATTGTTGTTGGGTGGTCTATCAAAAACCATCCACCAATGATCCCAAAAGTTATTTACAATATCATTGTTTGTACACCATTTGAAGGAAAGTTTTATTTTTTTCACATCTACGGGCTATCTAGTGTGAGGATTGATGAATGTTGCAACAATATTAGCTTTTGATATCTCAAGCTCTTGACCTGATCATAGGTCAAGCCCTTCACATATCTATCCCTCATGAAATCTTGCCACAAAAAAAGTGGCATTGTGCTTCGCGTTCATGATTTCTACATTGTTTATTATGACTTTAAGAGCATCTAACATTGGGGTTAGATGAGGGATTCTATTGTAGACATTTGGAGTGCCCCTTAATTGGTTCAAATTTTGACCAATTAAATCTTGAATTGAGGGGGGGTTTGGTAATGGAGGGTTTGCTAATAGAGGGTTTAGTGGTTATGGTTGTTCAAGATTATCATTGTTATCCCCCATTAACCTGATTGAATTCAAAAATTTAAATTTAATCAACAAATTTGAAAGAACAATGTATTTCAAATGAAAAAAACCTATTTTCTATCAAAAAAACAAAAAAAAACAAATAAAAAATGCAAAAAATTGATAAAAAACAACAAAAGTGCAATAAAATCATATCTTAGATGACAAATTCACAAAACAATTGCCCCCCAAATTGGATATACGTTAAAATCCGATATCAAATTTCAATCCTTTTGTGCAGCTCGTGGGTAAAAAATGGCCCACGGGCTATCACAGTGGGTATAAAAATACCCACATGAATCAAATATCTTATTCCTAAAAGTTAATATATAATATATTATATAATATATAATATATGCCACACATTTAATATATAATATATGAATAATATATAATATAATATATAATATATAATATATAATATATAATATATAATATATATTATATATAATATATTATATTTGAATAATATATTATATATTATACGTATAGCCTAAGTTGGCCTAGTAGTGGAGAACTTGTGCTCTTGAAAGAGAGGTCACAAGTTCAAATCCCACAAGGGGGAAGGGTATGTACACCTTATCGGCTTCGGCTCATTACCGATGAAAAAAAATTTAAAAATTATATATTATATATTATATATTATATATAATATAATATATAATATATTATCTATAATATATTGTATATTATAATACATTATATTATATATTATAATACATTATACATTATACATTATATATTATATAATATATTATATATTATATATTATTCATATATAATATATTATATTATATAAAGTATATAATATATTATATATTATAATAGTATATATATATTATATTAGATATTATATCATATGTAGACACCTAAAAATATCTCATTCATCATGTACTAATTATTCGTCCTATTAGCTAAATAATTCTTTAATTATTTAATTAATCTAATTATTCTTATTCTTCTGAACTAATTTAATTGTCATTCTCTATCTCACTAATTATTCAGTTTCCATCTCTTTATCAATTCATCATTTAACCCTTCCTCAAATATTAATTATTTAATTAATTAATTAATCTTTATTATTTAATTAATTCCATTTCTAATGATTAAATAATTTCATTTAAATTAATTAATTAATTAATTAATTCTTCCAATTCCCCAAATTCTAATTTCATCTAATTCCAAAATTCCCAGATTCGCATTTCACCACATTTCAATTTCATCAAATTTCAAGAGAATGTGCATTTCAATTTCATCATTCAAAAATCCAAATTCAAATCTAAATAAGCATGAAGTTGAATTTCAATTCAAAAGTCCTACAATAAATGTTGAAAATAAGGACTGATTGATCAAATTAGTTAACTCAGTTAACTCTTCAATCTCACCTTTTCACTCCAAATCATATTTTCTGACTAACTCATCTATTCAGTCTTCTTCCCAATCAATCTAGTCATCTAGTAAATCAATTGAGTTATCTCTTTAATCGATCCTCTTAACAGATCAATCAAAATGAGTTCATTGATCAATCAAATCAATTCAACTATCAATCAACACTTAAGTTCCGTATCCCACCCAATCTATCCCAAAAATATATAAATACAACATCATTTTTCTTCTTTCAACAATCATGAACTTCAAATCTTTGTGCCACTTGCAGGTTATTAGCGCGGTATCTAAGAGCCACCATACCACAAAGATGAGAAGAGCAATGGAAGCTACAATGCAATTGAGGGGTTTTTTCAATTATTTAATTGTTTAATTCATTTCATTTATGCATTCATTCTATTGATTTATGTTTGGGAATGCTTTAATAGTTAAGGATTTCATGATTGTCCTTATTTCCTATTTAGCAACGATGAATTTAAGCATGAAAACATCATATATAGTATTATATATATTTTATTAATATTGTATATCTTATATTATTGAATATCTGATTTGGTTGGGTTTTTGCTATGGCCAGATGTACTCAAATCCAAGCCGAGCAAAAGTCAACACGGATTCACGTTTTTAGGCGAGTGGAGAAGAAATTTTTTCATATCGTCACTTTTTGGCCCCTCATGATCCTGCATGTACCCGATTATGATGGAAAGTTAGATTCAAATGAATTGTTTGATTGGATCACAAAGATGGACAAGTATTTTGATTTTAAGAGCACAACTGAAGACAAAAAGTGAGATATGCTTGCATTAAGTTGAAAGGACACGCGTCTCTTTGGTGGGAACATTTGTAGGTAGATAGATAGAGAAGAGGTAAAGAGAAGATTAAATCTTGGGAATAGATGGTTAACAAGTTGAAATCAAATTTCATGCCTATTGATTACCAAGTGAATCTGTTTCAAAAGTTGCAAAACTTGAAGCAAAAGGAGTTTAGTGTGCAGGAATATATTGAAGCATTCTCCAAGTTGACTATCAGATCCAGACATACTGATGATGAGATCGAATAAGTTGCTAGATACTTGAATGGGTTGGAGATGTCTATACAGGATTAACTCAGTCTAATCAAGTTGCAGAGTGTTGAGGAAGCTTATCAATATGCCCTGAAAGCATAAGAGAAGTTGAACAAAAGACATGAGTAGAAGAAAAGAGATAGAGGAGGAAGATTTCAAGGAGGAAGGACCTATATCGGAGGAAGAGGATCCTGTGAGGATCAGAACAAAGACAAGGAAGCTAGAAGAGATGGTAATTCATACCACAAGGATGAAATTTTTTTTTACCAGAGAAGAGAACATGATGGTTGTAGACACCTAAAATTGTCATGTCTAATTAAATAAATATTTTATTTATTTAATTATCTAAGCCTAATTCTTCTATTAATTAAATAAATCTTTATTTATTTAATTAATTCATTTATCCTCTTCTAGCCTTATTTCTCATTTAAATAAATACATTTATTTATTTAAATTATCCTTTTCCTAAATTAAATAAATATCTTATTTATTTAATTGTCCTACTTCTTCTATTAATTAAATAAATCTTTATTTATTTAATTAATTCATTATCTTTTTCTACACATGACACATGTCATTCATCTCTTAATTCATACACTACCTACCTCTTTCATTATTTTATTATTTCCTTTACCTACCCTCTAATCCTAGCCGACCTCTCTTTTTACACCTCTCAATCTTAACCCTCCATTTCTCATTGTGTCTTCTATTTAAGGAGATGCTTTCTTCATTGTCAATGGCTAATGACACATGTTAATAACTGATTTTGGAGTACTTGGCTACATTACGATCCTACTTGCAACCACATTCCGTTCTTTGTTGAGCTCTTGTGCATATAAAAATCTGAGAGCAAATATATATCAAGCAAGATCAATGGAGATAGGAAGAATGGAGATCAAAAACCCTATTGGACATATGATGGTATAATCTTTGTGATTTTGAGTTATTTGCATTGTCTTAGGTAATCTTCATATGTTATGGTGGATCTTTGTTCATTGTTAGGTTAGGGTTTAGTGGTTGAATTCATTTTAGCCTTTCAATATTGTTGTTTATTGTTATAAAATACAAAAAAATCAACGGGCGTGCCAAAATGTTTATGGTGAAAATGGATAACAATAAACAACAATATTGAAAGGCTAAAATGAATTCAACCACTAAACCCTAACCTAACAATGAACAAAGATCCACCATAACATATGAAGATTACCTAAGACAATGCAAATAACTCAAAATCACAAAGATTATACCATCATATGTCCAATAGGGTTTTTGATCTCCATTCTTCCTATCTCCATTGATCTTGCTTGATATATATTTGCTCTCAGATTTTTATATGCACGGAGCACTAAGATAGGCAGCACTTTGTGATGAATAGGGAGTGTGAATGTGAGTAACACTTTTTGATGAACAGGGAATGTCACACACGTAGTACTTTGTGATGAACAGGGAGTACCACTAGGATAGATAGCAACACTTTGTGATGAACAGTGAGTGTCACTAGGATAGATAGCCATATGCATTTAGATAGCAAGTAGCATTTTGTGATAAACAATGAATGCCATGATAACTGACATGATTGATTGGTTGACTGCAGGAGTATTTGCCTATGTTGGAGTCACGGGAGAGATTCCCATCGACTCAGAGGTTGCGACCAGAGTTGTCGATTCAGGATAGGATTTCTATTGAGGAGATGGGCCTCAGACATGTGCTATATGTGCCCGAGTTTCGGGCAAACATGGGTTTGCTGACTGCACTGGCGGAGAGATGGCACTCCGAGACTTGCACATTCCATTTGCCTATGGGGGAGATGACAGTGACGCTGGAGGATGTCTACAAGATTTTTCATATTCTGATCGATGGAGAGTTGATTCCATACGATCGAGACGGAGACAGAGAGGCACTGAGACGGGTATTTCAGGATCCTGGGTTGGAGATGAGAGCAGGTCACGTGGCATGGGATACCATGACCGCGACAGGGCTAGCGTTGCCGGCTGTTATTGGAGGAGCCATCAGTGGTTTCTTATGTCCAGACAGGGCTACACGGGGATTGGCAGTTGGCTGGGGAGGAGCCTTGGAGACACTGGTGACTGAGCACACCAGATATGCATGGGGGCCATGTGTCCTGGCACACTTATACTATGAGCTGCATCAGTTTGTTTACCAAGGATCAGTGGGCTTGGGCTGCGGAGTGACTCTCTTACAGGTGTGGGCATATGAGCACCTGCCAATCACACGACCTATCCACTTCAGAGGCAGAGGGCATGGACAGAGTTTTGTGCATTTATACGATATGATTACATCACAACCTCAGATTGGTCGATTGGAGCATTGGAGACGCGTCATAGATGACATTGATATGGTTATCTGGAGGTCGTACTTGGGGTGCGAGGAGTGGGATGATGACGCAGTGGAGCTACCCTATGCATTTAGGAGCAGGTATCTTATTGGGCGGACGCCCTATATTCTGGAGAGGCAGCTTGTTGACAGGGTATGCAGACAGTTCGGCCAGATCCAGAGGATGCCGCGAGGCTCGGGCATGTATGCCCGTATAGTCAGAGATTAGGTACAGTTCGGGCCACTTCTATCATATGATCAGGCCGTGACACAGATGGCCGAGATGATGCCATTACTGTGGGACATGTGGCCGGAGGTAGAGGATGCAGGGATGGACGCAGAGTATTCTGCATATTGGGCAGAGCATCCATTTTTGAGGTTGACAGATCCGGGAGAGCTGCTGGAGGGAGAGGTGGGAGGGGATGATGATGATGATGGTGGAGGAGATGGAGGTAGGGGCCGGCGGAGGCGGAGGGGAGTAGTGGGGGAGAGGCGGGTGGCACCTCGGAGGGAGGGAGGACAACAGAGAGCAGCCCAGGTGGTGAGAGGTCGGGGTGGACTGCCCCTATAGGTACCAGTAGCACAGGGTCCTAGAGCACAGGGACCTAGACAGGTGCAGGGACAGGAGCAGGTGCAGAGACAGGTACCTATTCAGGCACCTAGACAGGTACAGGGAGAGGCATAGGTACAGGCACCTGCAGAGGAGGAGCCACAGGCAGAGGCTGAGGGTGGTGATCCTGAGGAGGATGAGCTGCTAGAGCTGAGAGAGATCTGCCAGGGCCAGGCAGAGGAGACTGCAGATTTGGAGCGGGAGAGGGATCACCTCAGGATCAGGCTCAGGGACACAGAGCGGGAGAGAGACCAGGCCATCCAGCGATATACTGAGGCCGAGACAGCTCTGAGGGTAGGGAGGCGGGCAGCAGAGGATGCAGGGGCAGGCTACGCATATGTGTTGCGAGCCGGAGAGGATATCACCTACTGGAGGGATCTGTACTATGGTGCCGTGCCAGTGGATCAGCGGGCGAGGAGCTTCCATAGATCATCGTGCACAGTGACGGCTACGGGAGGGAGTCGTAGGAGGCAGGCATCCAGCGGTGGGGTCATGGGTCCTCCACCACCACCAGACAGGCAGGGGGATCCTAGAGCGGGACCATCTAGAGCTCAGACTCCGTCGAGGCCAGGCGGCTCCGAGGGAGGGAGTTCATCATAGCCATAGAGGGCTCCCCTTTGTATCAGTATATGTATCATTTTTGTATTGTAGACACCTGCGGGTGATTTTGTAGCCATATGATTCTTTTGACATCATTGTATCATGACACTTTTGATTATATATATGAGAGATGATCCATTTTTGTGGCAGCTATATGCATGTGTACCTTTTGTGATGAGATGTTCTTTATTTGAATGGATGCTTATATGATGCAATGCAATATATTTTTGTTCTTTTATGTTGTATATGTGATGCATGATGCAAATGTGAATGTATGTAATGTACATGAATATGATATTGCAAATGATTATTTACATAATGAAAATGTGAGATGTGCTAACATGTGTTGTATGCAGGATGTGATGCAATTGTGATATCTATATGTATGTATGAAATGCTTATATGTGGTGATGTAGGTGCAACTATATGAAATGCAAATGTTTTTGGTGTGTCATTATACTCAGTCATGTGATAGCGGGCTACGCGGACTCGAGAAGGACGATGGAAGTCAATCAAGAAAGGGGGATGGAAGACAGAAGATATGAAAGTGAAAGAGCTTCTTGTGCGTTATCATCATTGAGCTTTATTATGGAAAAATAGGTTATGACAATCGAGGCATATGTTCGACCTAGAAAGTCATTGTACCCGTTTGCATGGAGATAAGACAGTCACAAACGAGGAATGCCCCAGTTCATACTAGACTCACAGTGTCCTCATATCCTTGGACAAGTCATAGCATTACTAAAAGACAATCCACAGACAGCAAATACAAATAGGTGACGATACCCCATCCTCACCTTTCTAGTCAAAGACATCCTGGAGATAGAATCTCTAGTCAGAGACATCCCGGAAAAGCTAAAAGACATGTCACCAAAAGATAAAATCAAAAGAAAACCAAGACTCGACACCAACATCCACTATAGTCCTCAAGTTTAGTGTCTCTTGTCACTTGTTTAAGTCTTATTCGATTGTGGTCACAATGTTCACTTTCACAAAAAAGGATAGATAGCACTAAACCATATGTTGTCTGAGTCTGTTGAAAGATTTGATTTGTTGAAGCCCATTGTTGCTGCTGTGTCTCATCTAAAACTGACTAAATCCATGAAACTGATACTTTATTGTGGAGAAGATGGAACTTTATTGCGGACTGGCAATGCAGATGTTGCTTTATTGCGGATTGTGCGCGGATGGACTTGAATGAAGTTGGAAGAAACTGTATTCCTCGAAACATGTGATGTTCTCAGTTCCACACCCATCACTAGACGTAGGAATTGGCCGTAGTCACAGATAGGATCTGATTTATTATGGATGGAAAGGGATGTGAAAAGGGAGGTTTATGGGTGGCTAACCAATCTTAGGTAGATCAATAACAAGCCATGATGGGAATGGGTAAGTTTATTGTGAGTGAATAGGTTGTGAGTGTGTGCAAAGTGAAAGGATGAAAGAGAATCCTGAAGGAGGGAGGAGCAATGTCTCTACGCATGGTGCTGGTGACCCAGTTTTCACAATGGTACTTGCCCAAGGCGCCACCGAAGTGGTTTTCACCGTTGGACGAAATTATTTCTCTTTACTTTTTTGAATTTTTGAATTTTTTTGTTGTCACAAGGCGCCTGTTTGCCAGGTTTTCACCAAGTAACGATTTTTTTTGTTTTACAATTTTATTTTTATTTTTTTTTGAAATTTTTTGATTTTTTTGTATTTTGAATTAGGATGTTCCGAAGAGCTTATGTGTAGAACCTGCGAAGGTGCATGCTATTGATAGGATCCTCCAAGGGTTCACCTTCTGTAGTTGAGAGCTGATATGCCCCAGATCCATATACCGCTGTGATGATGTAAGGACCAAGCCAGTTTGGTTCGAACTTGCCCTTCTTATCTCTGTCTTGCTGATTCTTGGGGTTCTCTCTGAGGACTAAGTCACCTACCTCAAATGTGTGAGGCTTGACTTTGTGATTGTAGCTGCGACTCATTCTTTGTTGGTAAGCCTTGAGATGATTAAAAGCAGTATGTCTTCGTTCCTCCAGCAGTTCTAGTTCTTGTAAGCGAGAGACCCTGTAGTCTTCATCGTTGATTATGTTTCTCAAGAAGACCCGTAAAGAAGGTAGCTCGACCTCAATAGGCAAGATGGCTTCAGCACCGTAGACAAGTGAGTAGGGTGTAGCTCCTGTAGGTGTGCGGACACTTGTGCGATAGGCCCAAAGTGCAAGATTGAGTTGGATATGCCAGTTACGGCCAGCGTCATCGACTGTCTTTTTAAGGATTTTGAGAATTGTTTTATTAGACGCCTCAGCTTGGCCATTACCTTGGGGGTAATATGGTGTGGAGAAATGATGGGCAATATGGAAGCGCTCACAGAGTTCACGAACATCCTGATTTTTGAAAGGACGCCCGTTATCAGTAATAATGGAAGTAGGAATCCCATATCGGCAAATGATGTAGTTCAAGATGAAGGTAGCGATTTGTTTCCCAGTAACTTGTGTGAGAGGCACAGCTTCAATCCACTTTGTAAAATACTCTGTGGTTGTGATAATGAATTTATGTCCATTGGAAGAAGGAGGGTGAATCTTGCCTATAAGATCGAGTCCCCACTGACAAAAGGGCCAAGGAGATGCAAGTGGTTGTAGTTCCTGTGCTGGTGCATGTATGAGGTCTCCATGAATTTGACACTGCTTACACTTCTTGACAAACTGATATGCATCTTTTTCCATAGTAGGCCAGTAGTATCCAGTCCTGATGAGTTTCTTGGCCAAGGTAGGACCACTAGTATGCGGACCACATATCCCTTCATGCACTTCTCGTAATGCAATCTGAGCTTCGTCACTCTCTAAACATCTAAGAAGGGTGCCATCTAGACCTCGTCGGTATAGGATGTTAGCTAAAATGACGTATCAAGAGGATTGGCGAATGAAAGTACGGCGTTGATTGTTCGATAGATCGGGAGGTAAGATATTGTCGCGAAGGTATGTGAATATGGAACCATATAACTGGGATTCAGGACCAACAACACATATCATTTCTGTAGGAGTGATTTCATATGAGGGAATCAACAGGTTGTCTACCAGGAATTCATAGCAGGTCTCATTTTGTGGTAGATCAATGAGCGAAGCAATTGTAGCCATGGCATCAGCAGCGCGATTCTGTTCTCTTGGTATCTGCTCAAACTCTATCTTTGCAAAGTGCTGTTTCAGCTCATCTACCAGTTGTTTGTAAGGCATTAGCTTTTCATCTTTTGTTTGATAATCATCAGTTGCTTGACGGATGACAAGTTGAGAATCCCCAAAAACATGAAGTTCTTGGATCTTCCATTGAACTGCAATTCTTAACCCAGTTGTTAATGCCTCATACTCCGCTATATTGTTAGTGCACGAAAATGATAAGCGGTATGACTTTGGTATAGAATCGCCTTGGGGAGTTATAAAGAGTATACCCGCTCCTGCCCCGTGCTGTGTGTATGAGCCGTCAAAATATAATTGCCATGGCTTTGCAGGTGATATTGTTAGAATGGACTCATCTGGAAATTCTGATTGTAGAGGAGCATCATCTATCATGGGAGCATCTGCCAATTGGTCTGCAATGACTTGTCCTTTTATAGCTTTTCTGTCCACGTATTCAATGTCGAATTCACTCAAAATCATTACCCACTTGGCCAACCGCCTAGTAAGTGTAGCTTTGTTGAGAAGATATTTTAGTGGATCGATTCTGGCAATCAACTTAGTCTTGTGAGTGAGCATATAATGTCGTAACTTCTGTGAAGCAAAGACCACAGTGAGACATGCACGCTCGATTGGTGTGTAGTTTAGCTCATATCCCACCAGTGTGCGACTGATATAGTAGACTGCTTTTTCCTTGCCGTCAGGTATTTACTGTGCTAGGAGTGCCCCCAATGCTGTCGGAGTAGCCGATATGTAAAGTAGCAATGGTTGATCTGGAATTGGTGGCATCAAAACTGGCGGGTTCAAAAGATAGTCTTTGAGCGCCTGAAAAGCCTGTTGACAGTTCTCATCCCATTTGAACTTGATATTTTTATGTAGTAGGTGCTGGAAAGGGTTACACTTATCTGCAAGTTGTGCTATGAATCTTCGTATGGACTGGAGTCTCCCTTGTAAAGATCGAAGTTGACTGATATTCTTGGGTGGCGGCATGTCCAAGATAGCCTTGACCTTCGCTGGATCAGCTTCTATTCCTCTTTTAGACACAATGAATCCTAGGAGCTTCCCGGAGGTTACTCCAAAGACACATTTCTTAGGATTTAATCTTACCTTATATTTTTCTAGCCGATCAAAGACAACTGAAAGTATGTCCAAGTGTGTGTCTCTGTCTATTGATTTTCCCAAAAGATCATCAACATAATCTTCCACTGTTATGTGCATGAGATCATGAAAGATAGTAGTCATCGCTCGTTGATAAGTGGTGCCTGCATTTTTCAGCCCAAAGGGCATGACATTCCAACAGAAGGTTCCCCATGGACAAGTGAATGATGTTTTATGTTGATCTTTAGGTGCAATCCTGATCTGATTATATCCAGAAAATCCATCCATTAAAGATAACATTTCATGGCCTGCTGTGAGATCAACGATCAAGTCAATGTTTGGTAATGGGAAATCGTCCTTTGGACAAGCCTTGTTGATATCTCTGAAGTCTGTACATATTCGGATACTGCGATCTGGTTTGCTGACAGGTACTAAATTGGAAATCCATTCAGGATAATCAATTGGACGTATGAATCCGACATCCAATAATTTCTCTAGCTCTGCCTTGACTAGCAATGCCACTTGTGGATGCATTTTCCTTAATTTTTGCTTTACTAGTTTTGCCCCTGGTTTGACTGTTAAATGATGCATCACCAAGTCCAGGCATATCAGCGTATGACCATGCAAAGTTGACTTGTCGTTCCTTGAAAAAGCTTATGAATTTTGTCCTCTCAGCCTCTATCAATGATTGAGCCAAAAATATGTTGTGTGGAACCTCTGCTGTACCAATGTTTGTCTTTATAGTCTCCTCTACCAACATGGATGATTTTTTCTCGTATGATGCTGGGAGAATGTTGAGCCTTCCATCTTCGGGCGCCTCAGAGAGGTTTTCACCCTCAGATACGTCCTTTCTTTTTACTTTTTTGGAGTCAGATAGCGCCACAGTGTGGTTTTCGCCATAAGACCCTTGTTTTGTTTTTATTTTCACATTTTTGCGACTAGAAGGCCCGACACCCTCACCAAAGTATGCTATGTTGTTGAGCTCTATGGTGTATCCTGCTTTGTGGTCTCCAGGAGGAAGACCATCTTGAATGCCAAGGTAGTCGATAATAGCTTCGTCATTTTGAAATGTATCAAATTGTGCTGGTCCTTCATGATCCCAGTCAATGAGTTGGGGGTGAACAAGGGGAAGGTCTTTAGTGCTTTCAGGATTTGCTGGACTAATAGTGAAGATGTGGTTATATTCAGGTATGTCAAGGCAATCGTCGAGGTCATCGATGGCACTCTCCTCATCAGTTTCGATCGTGAGCAAATCCAAATTGTCATCACTAGTAGAGCCTTCTAGGACAGGTGTCCTCATCCTATGTGATTTTGACCTAGGACCTTGAAACGAAGCTTGTGCGGGATCCTTATGGGTTGGTTCTTGACCAACTCTGAACTTTTTGTAAAATTCCTCCTCCTCTGTGGGTTCATCTGGCTCTCTGAATGTCTCGGTGAGCTCATAGTCACTGGAGGATTTGTCTGAACCCCATTCCCACTCATTGGAGTCTGTGGAATAGTAATCCTCTTGTTGAACTTCGGCAACTTTAATTCGCCATACCTCTTTTGTTCTTTTAGTATGTAGTCTGGGATTCAGAAAACCAAGCCCCTTGGAGCGTTCCCTTCTTGTAGTTAGCTCAGGTTGTAAGGGGTCCATGACACCTTCTTTGCGTAGTTCGAGAGGGCTTTTTCCATCATACCCGAATCTTTGCAAAATTTTGAAGCCTTTGCTGTAGTTCTCACAGGGTATAATAATCTGGTCATGTGTGTCCTCTTCAACGTCCTTATAGAGCATTTTGTATAAATTTTCTTCTTCTAGTTCACCCCACCTTTGAAAGATGGTAGGATCCCATTTGAGCATCATGATGGAGATTTGCTTGTTAGGATGTGGCCTCCCATATTCCTTGGGAGAGGTCATGACTTGTTGTAAAAACATTGTCTGATTCAGAGTGTATTCTCCCATGCCTTTTTCTTGAAACTTGGCTCTAAGTTCACCTTGTTTGGATGTCGAGGGCTTTAATGACTCAGGATCAATATATGCTGACGAAGGAGTAGCCTCACGATTGCTGGGAATGATAGTCTCAGTATGTGATCTCAAGTTATTACAATATATGAATGGATTTGGATCACCATTGACCGTTACCTCGACTCCATTGTGAGAGAACTTTATGCATTGATGGTATGTTGATGGGACTGCCCTCATTTCATGAATCCACGGACGTCCTAGCAATATGTTATACATGAGATCTAGATCTAGGACTTGACAAACCACATCCTTTGTGACTGGCCCTATTCTTAGTGGTAAGGTGACCGTGCCCTTGGACGAGCGCTCTTCATCATCATAAGCCTTAATGGTGATTTGGTTTGTAGCATTCACAGCTTTGTCAAAATATCCCAATTGTCTGATGGTGCTCAATGTACAAATATTAAGACCTGCTCCTCCATCTATCAGGACTCGCTTTATTCGATGTTTATGTATGAAGGCTTCAACATGTAGAGGTGCATTATGTGGCTGACTTATGGAGGCGTCATCGGCTTCTGTAAACGTAAGGAATGTGGAATAGATAGGTATCCCACCATGGCTTGAAACTGGTCCACATTCAAATCAGTAGGGACGGCAGTATCTCTCAAGATTTTGTCAAGGATAGCTTTATGTGCAGGAGATATACGTAGAAGCTTCAGAATGGAGATGAGCGCGGGTGTTTTCCCTAATTGTTCTACAAGGTCGTACTCAGGCTTAATTGATAAAGGATTGGTGTTCTTAGTGGAGGTACCTGGCAATGTAATCTTACCTCGATGGGTTGTAACATGACATTCAAAGGTAGATTCAGAGGAAGATCCCACACCTTTTAGGACAATCTTGGGTCTCTAAGAAGGATTCTCAAGATTTTTGTTTTTGATAGTGATAGTAGAAATATGATTGTCCATCGAGATGTGATTGATAGTAGAATCATAATTGTAAGGTGCTCTAGTGTAATTGGCTTGATCATCTGTGACTTTTCCTTTTCCTTTGTCATGTTTTGGGAATGGTTCCTTAAACATCTTATGCTCTTGATTAGATGAATGTCCCTCAATCTCAATGTCGCCTCTATCAATGAGATCTTGCACAATGTTTTTCAATCGATGGCAATTATCTGTCTTGTGACCCTTGCTCTTATGAAACTCACAAAACTCATCATCATTCCACCAATTTGGTTTGACCTTTGGTTCATATGGAGGAAAATCTGGAACTGTGATCACTTTGTTTGCCACAAGCTTTTTGAATACTGATTCAAGTGGTTCCCCCAATGGAGTGTACTTCCTTCGAGGTTTTGAAGTTGTTTGAGTGTTCACCTGATTGCTGGTAGAACTTGATCCAGAAAAGACGAACTTGGGTCTCACTATGTTGGCATCAACAACACCATCATTAACTGTGTTCTTGTTCTTGTTCCAAAATTTTGGTTTTTCCTTTCCTTTAAAGTCCTCTTTGTTTTCTTTGAATAGTTTGATAACTCCTTGTTCAATTAAGACCTTTTCTGTTGCTAGGCCCTTTTCAATAACATCCTTGAATGTAGACAAACAAGCTTTTCTGAGATCATAGCCAATAGCCTTATTAACATTTTGTGTGAACATCTCCACCATTTGTTTCTGCGGGATTTCACAAGAGCATCTGCTAGCTAAATTTCTCCATCTTTGTAAAAATGTTGCGAAAGATTCTCCTTCCTTTTGTTTCGTATTGCACAAGGTAGTAACTGAGACATCTGTTTCTATATTGTAAGAGAAATGCTGAATGAATGCCTCTGCTAAGTCGCCCCATGACTTAATACCAGGAGGTAATTGAGAAAACCATTCCATAGCTTGATCGCCTAAGCTTTGTGGAAACAACCTCATCAAGTATGTTTCTTTTGCCGCTACCTCAATGCAGGCTGTGAAGAATTGTCTTATGTGTGCCTTGGGGTCTCCTTTCCCTCTATACTTGTCAAATTTTGGTGTCACAAAGTGTGGAGGAAATGGAGGCATTGGAATGCTCTTATCGAAGGGATAAGGGCATATATCTCTCATAGTGTATGTAGGTTTTAATGTACTCATGTCCTCCACTTTCTTTTGTAAATCTCTTATTTGTTGCTCCAAATTATTTTTGGGAGGAGATTGATTTCTTGTAGCATACCCCATGTTTGAAACGCCCATTTGAGGAGGAGCTTGTTGCATGTATGGATGATACTGATCGTAGACATGTCCATATGGAGGTCTATATTGTTGCGACATATATGGAGCACTTGGCATAACTTCATGTTGAGGGACCCCATATCTGTTTTGTGTGTATAAACCATATTCAATAGGCCTTTCATTTTCCATTGTGTTGCCCCCAATTTTGACATGAGGTCTCCTTGTGTCAAAATTTTGAGGATGTCCTTGGGTATCCACTTGTTTTGATTGATTCATACCTTGAGCATGTGATTGAGCATAAGGCCTCCATGACGGTCCTTGAGTGTAAGTATCATATGTTTGAGCTTGTGTATGTGGGATTGGTGGCTTTTGAAGCAAAGCTGATGGTGACTCTGGCATCATATTATTCGGTCCTCTATTTCCTCCACTATTTGGTCTCCTTTGATCCATGTTGGGTTGAGTTTGTTGTGAGGGTAGACTTTCCATAAGTTGAGATAAGTCAAAATCATGTGGTATTTTAGCTCCACTATGTGCCATCATGTTTAGAAAGTATTGCCGATCTCTCCTCATTATCTCTTCAACCAATCTATTGAATTGAGGATTCATTATGGACTCTTCTATGTCTGCTGATAGTATTGAAGAGTTGTCCACTGTGTCATTGTGTGTAGCATTGTTGTTTATAGTGTTTGTGTTTTCCACATTTGGATTGTTTCTATAAACATTCATGTCTGGTAATGTAGTGTGCTCAGGATTGTAGAATAGATCATTGTCATACTCATAAGAACTCATGTTTACGGATTCTTGAGCTTCTTTAGCTATTTTCCTAGATTTTTGAAGGCGGGTTTCAACCATGAACTAGGTGTTTGACCAATATGTGAGAGACTAGATGAAAATGGAAAGAGTATGGAAGACCAAGAGTTGTATGGAGTGTAAGTGAATCTTGAGGTGTACTTGCAATGTCCAAAGTGTAAAACCAAGTATGTAAGTAGTAGAGTAGGTGTGACTTCCAAAGAGAGGATAGTTTCTCTTGATGAGGTAAGCTGACCTTGACTCTAAGTAAGACCAAATGAGACCCAAAGGTAAGAAACCTTGATGAGGGACCACTTAGCAAAGTGTAGTAGTATGTAGTGTGTTGAAAGAGTATAGTGAGGACAAGCAAGTGACCCTTTTTGACTCAAGTTTAGACAAGTATGAATGTAAAATGAGATGTGAAGCAATGATGGATTGTGTGAAACCTTAGAACAGGCTGAATGCTAGATGAAACCTGAAGAGACAACCTAAGAAGCTCAAGTATGCTGAAACTGATTTTCTTTGTTTGCTTGACTGTTGAAGTTTTCAAATCCTGACACAGACGCCTCTGTATACTTCACAGACGCGATTCCCAGACACAAACGCCTCTCTGTTTGACGCAGACGTGGATAAAAACACAGACGCTATTCTGTACTTCACAGACGCGCTTATCTGATGCAGACGCGGTTTGAACAGACACAGACGTGTTTCTGTAACCTTAGTGCAATTTTTCCTATCTGTGAAGTTGTTTTGTTGTGACCAAATCTGATTTTTCGACTGTTTTTCGTGACAAGAGGATACAATGTTGATGACTCAATGTTTGCAAACTGTTTAGACTCCAAAAGTGTGTTGTTTGATGTAAAAAGTTTTTTGCATACACTTGAAGACACAAAAGACACAATGTTTTGCTGTTTTGTCTTGAATGTTTGAGTGTTTAGCATAAGACAAGCACAAATCTTAGGGCTGGCCAAGACAATAGTTGTTGATCCCACATAGGGTTTTACCCCCGAGGCTATGCTATTCAGAGCGGATACTTAGATGCTTGACCTCACTGGCTCCACCCTCAGCACTCACTTCTCGGGTTAGCCAAGCATCAGTCCCCATGAAAACTCCCCATGGCGAACTTTGTATCTCTACTAAGAACCGTATGTGTGTGGGCCGCTACCAGAGGTCCGACCTCCTGCCTCAACAACTAGAAGGATTTGGGCATCTAAAACAAAGAGGTGCTAGTAAGGGCATCCGCTCGTGTGGCCATACATGCGGCACTTTCAGCTCTGTAAATACAGAAGGCTCCCAGCCGGTAGGGGTTACGCCCTACAAATGATCAAATAAATTTGATCAAACGGGTATATGGGGAGACATATTGTCGGTATGAACTAATCAGCACACGTTATTCATAGTTTTCACCATGAATACATTTGATTATAGTGGTTCGGATGAGGTGGGTTTTCCTCGCTACCACTTGGGTCGTTCTCTTCTCACTAGTAGTCCTAATGACCACACGGGAAGACAGACCCTCTAAAGATTAAACAAAAAGAGCCTATTGCTCAAGACACAAAAGACAATGATTCAATTTTAGTGCACCAATTGAAGTGTTTGCTAAGCTATGAAAAACAAGGCACACAATCAAAATTACAAAACCCTAGCTAAGGCCCTGCAATAAAATTGTTAGTAGTTTGGGTTGTTTCAAATGATAACCCCTTCCTGCAAGCACACAAGTTAGGTAAATTTTAGAAAACCCAAAAAGACTTTGTGAAAAGGGGCCTTCAACAAAAACATTTTTTTGCCTCCAAAGCAAGCTGCACAAACCAGGTTAGCTAGATCTGCAAGGGTTAGCCGAAAATAAACCAGATCTGAAACCCTAAGTACAAAATTCAAAAACCCGAATCTCAGAAAAATTGAAATTGCAAAACAGAAAGCACAGACGCTTCTATACCAGACACAGACGCGTCTGTATGACACAGACGCAGTTCTGTTATGCACAGATGCGCTCAGAGATCACAGATGCTGTTAAATGACGCAGACACGGTCTGATGCAGCGCAGACGCGGTTAGGAATCACAGACGCACCTTTCGGAAACCTACAAAATAAAAACTGGCAGAAACACAGACGCGATTCCCAATATCGCAGACGCTTCTGAAACACAAAAACGCGATCCGAACACTTGCAGACGCGAAAAAAACCTAAATGTCGTCGAAAAATTGTCCGATCTGCAACTTCAAAAATGCGAAATCTGCAACAAAAATGTTAAATGCAAAGGGACAAGAGTCCCACCGGGTGTGCCAAAATGTTTATGGTGAAAATGGATAACAATAAACAACAATATTGAAAGGCTAAAATGAATTCAACCACTAAACCCTAACCTAACAATGAACAAAGATCCACCATAACATATGAAGATTACCTAAGACAATGCAAATAACTCAAAATCACAAAGATTATACCATCATATGTCCAATAGGGTTTTTGATCTCCATTCTTCCTATCTCCATTGATCTTGCTTGATATATATTTGCTCTCAGATTTTTATATGCACAAGAGCTCAACAAAGAACGGAATGTGGTTGCAAGTAGGATCGTAATGTAGCCAAGTACTCCAAAATCAGTTATTAACATGTGTCATTAGCCATTGACAATGAAGAAAGCATCTCCTTAAATAGAAGACACAATGAGAAATGGAGGGTTAAGATTGAGAGGTGTAAAAAGAGAGGTCGGCTAGGATTAGAGGGTACGTAAAGGAAATAATAAAATAATGAAAGAGGTAGGTAGTGTATGAATTAAGAGATGAATGACATGTGTCATGTGTAGAAAAAGATAATGAATTAATTAAATAAATAAAGATTTATTTAATTAATAGAAGAAGTAGGACAATTAAATAAATAAGATATTTATTTAATTTAGGAAAAGGATAATTTAAATAAATAAATGTATTTATTTAAATGAGAAATAAGGCTAGAAGAGGATAAATGAATTAATTAAATAAATAAAGATTTATTTAATTAATAGAAGAATTAGGCTTAGATAATTAAATAAATAAAATATTTATTTAATTAGACATGACAATTTTAGGTGTCTACATTTTGCCCCTCTTTGAGACAATGCGGCTTGTCGTGTTGTTTCAAAGAAGATAAGATGAACTGATACAGAGTTGCCCCAGAATGGGAATGATATGCCCCCTCGAAAGATTGGATGAAAATGTCTGAAAAGATTGCAGACAATCTCTTGATAAGAAAGAAAGGCTAGAAGGGATTGACCGAATAAAGTGACAAAGTCACGGGATAAGGAAGACTGACTCGGGAAATGAGAGCGAGGGCTAGGGTAGGCTATAAGATAGACCACGGGCAAAAGACATTCTCATTGTCATCTACACATCCACGAGAGCAAAGTGCAGAGCGAAAATAGAGCAAGAGCAATCAGCAACGATGGCTTTCGTTCATAGATTCGATTGGGTTCGCCGAAAGCCATCGTTACTGACTGCTCCTGCTCTATTTTCGCTCTACACTTTGCTCTCGTGGATGTGTAGATGACAATGAGGATGTCTTTTTCCCGTGGTCTATCTTATAGCCTACCCTAGCCCTCGCTCTCATTTCCCGAGTCAGTCTTCCTTATCCCGTGACTTTGTCACTTTATTCGGTCAATCCCTTCTAGCCTTTCTTTCTTATCGAGAGATTGTCTGCAATCTTTTCAGACATTTTCATCCAATCTCTCGAGGGGGCATATCATTCCCATTCTGGGGCAACTCTGTATCAGTTCATCTTATCTTCTTTGAAACAACACGACAAGCCGCATTGTCTCAAAGAGGGGCAAAATGTAGACACCTAAAATTGTCATGTCTAATTAAATAAATATTTTATTTATTTAATTATCTAAGCCTAATTCTTCTATTAATTAAATAAATCTTTATTTATTTAATTAATTCATTTATCCTCTTCTAGCCTTATTTCTCATTTAAATAAATACATTTATTTATTTAAATTATCCTTTTCCTAAATTAAATAAATATCTTATTTATTTAATTGTCCTACTTCTTCTATTAATTAAATAAATCTTTATTTATTTAATTAATTCATTATCTTTTTCTACACATGACACATGTCATTCATCTCTTAATTCATACACTACCTACCTCTTTCATTATTTTATTATTTCCTTTACCTACCCTCTAATCCTAGCCGACCTCTCTTTTTATACCTCTCAATCTTAACCCTCCATTTCTCATTGTGTCTTCTATTTAAGGAGATGCTTTCTTCATTGTCAATGGCTAATGACACATGTTAATAACTAATTTTGGAGTACTTGGCTACATTACGATCCTACTTGCAACCACATTCCGTTCTTTGTTGAGCTCTTGTGCATATAAAAATCTGAGAGCAAATATATATCAAGCAAGATCAATGAAGATAGGAAGAATGGAGATCAAAAACCCTATTGGACATATGATGGTATAATCTTTGTGATTTTGAGTTATTTGCATTGTCTTAGGTAATCTTCATATGTTATGGTGGATCTTTGTTCATTGTTAGGTTAGGGTTTAGTGGTTGAATTCATTTTAGCCTTTCAATATTGTTGTTTATTGTTATCCATTTTCACCATAAACAATGGTTATAAAAATAAGGGATATGGGAAAGACGACAGAAGACAGGATAAGAGAGTGTTTAGAGGAACCTTCTTTAAGTACAAAAGAGAAGGACATCATTCCTTTGAATACAAGAAGACATAGAATAGTGAAAGAGCAACATTGGTGGAAGAATAACCTACCAGATCAATTAATAGATCGGAATATGGAGAATTATTGGTGACGAGGAGAGCATTGTGCCACAGCAGAGATGATCAAGAGCCCTTGTAGAGGAGGAATTTGTTCAAGACAATATGTAAAGTAGTTGTTAGGTGTTGTAAAGTTATAATTGATAGTGGTAATTCAAATTACCTTGTTTCAGAGGAGACGGTGAATAAGCTGAAATTTAAGAGATTGAAGCACCCTAAGCCTTATAAGATAGAATGGATTTAGGATGATCATAAGATACTAGCAAGTGAATAATGTATGGTAAAATTGAGAATTGGATCTTATCATGATAAAGTTTTGTGTGATATTATGCCAATGGATATAAGTCATATCTTATTGGGTAGACCTTGGTAGTATGATAGACAAGCAATACATGATGGAAGGAAGAACATATACACTATTGTTGCAAATGGGATGAAACAAACCTTGTTGCCCTTGGAGGAGACTCTTAAGAGTGAAGTTTGTATAAGAGCTTGGATTTGTTTGGTAGATGGAAGGAAATTCTTGGATGGGATGAGACATGAGAACATCCATTTTGTTTTAGTTCCTAAGAAGGCTAAAAATTTGGATCATGAAGGGGAACAAATAGAAGAAATAAAAGAGTCGCTGACAGAATATGGAGACATCATTTTAGATAACGTACCTAATGGATTATCACCTATGAGAAGTATCAGTCATTGCATGGACCTGATTCCTAGAGCTAGTTTGCCTAATAACGCAACACACCAGATGACACCAGTAGAAAATGAGGAGTTTAATAGACAAGTGCATGAGTTGTTGAAGAAAGGTTTGATCAGAGAAAGTTTGAGCCCTTGTGTTGTTCCAACAATGTTAACACCTAAGAAGGATGGAGAATGGAGGATGTGTACTGACTCTAGAGAAATAAACAAGATCATAGTGAAGTACATATTCCCTTGCCTAGGATGGATGACATAATGGATTGCTTAAAAGGGGAGCCACATACTACACAAAGATTGACTTGAAAAGTGAATACCATCATATCAAAATCAGAGAAGGAGATGAATGGAAGACAACATTCAAGACAAATGAAGGATTGTATGAATGGTTGGTGTTGACTTTTGGACTAACTAATGCACCAAGTACTTTGATGAGGTTAATGAACAAGGTATTGAAGAAGTTCTTGGGTAAGTTTGTTATTGTGTACTTAGATGACATCTTAACATTCAGTAAGACCAAAGAAGAGCATATGTTGCATTTGAGACAAGTTTTGCAGAGATTGAGAGAAGAGAAGTTGTTGATAAACATTAAGAAGAGCATTTTAATGAAGGAAGAGTTAGTATATTTGGGATTTGTGATATCTGTGGATGGATTAAAGATGGATCCTGGAAAGGTAAGAGCAATTGTTGAATGACCTAGAACTGAAAGCATTGGGGAAGTAAGATCATTTCATGGATTGGCTAGTTTCTATCAAAAGTTTATTAGAAATTTTAGTTCAATTTATAGTCCTATGACATAGGCAATGAGAGGAGATAGGAAGGATTTCAAGTAGACATCTAGAGAAAATAGGAGTTTTGAGTTGTTGAAGTAGAAGGTGACAGAGCAACTTGTGTTGGCTTTATTGGATTTTAGCAAAGTATTTCAATTGGATTGTGATGCAAGTGGGAATGCAATTGGACCAATGTTAAGTTAGGAAGGAAGACCAGTAGCTTATTTTACTAAAAAATTGAATGATGCAAGAAGGAGATATTTTGTGTACGATCAAGAGTTTTATGCAATAATTCAAGCATTGAAGAAGATGAAGACAAATTTGAAATTTAGTTCTACTTTTCACCCACAGACTGATGGACAGACAAAAGTAGTAAATAGGAGTTTGATAAATTTGTTGAGATGTTTAGTTGGAGAGAAAATCGGAAGTTGGGACTTGATCCTTGCAAAAGAAGAGTTCGCCTATAATGATTTAGTGACCAGGAGTATCGAAACAACACCCTTTGAGATTGTTATCAGAGTACACCCTAGAGGTATATCAGAGTTGAGAGACATCAATAATGAAGATAAAAGGAGTGTAGAAGTGAAAGCATTTGTAGAACATATGAAGATACTACATACTCAGGTAGCATTTGGAGGACATGAACAATAAGTATAAGGAGAAAGCAGATGAAAAGAGGAGACACAAGGAATTTGAAGTTGGAGATGAAGTGATGGTGTATCTGAGAAAATAAAGATTTATAGTTGGAACCTACAATAAGTTGAAGATGAGGATGTTTGGACCTTGTAAGATCTTGAATAAATTTAGTTTCAAAAATGCATATGAAGTGGAGTTACTTGATACTTTGGGTATTTCACCTATATTCAATATTGAAGACCTACATCAGTATCATGAGGCATAATTCAGTGAAGATAGTACAATAGACTTAGAGAAGCAAATACCCCAGAGGGTATTGGACTAGATTGAAGACATTTTGGATAGTAGAATTGAGTGCAACACCAAAGGCAAACAATGTTGGCATTATGAAAGAATTGATAATGTGTTGTCATTGATGTCAACACTGTCCTGGTTGGTTGCTGACCTATTCCAGTTGGACATGGTTTTGGTTGAGTTTATCAGAGATTCTGATCTGGTATGATCAGATTGTTGGATTCGGTTTTGGATGGTTATTCAAGATGATTATATGCTTGTCATGTTTAATTTGTTCATGATTTGGTGCTCCGAAAGCTATCATTTTTGTTCTGGTTTACCGATTGATATTCTTGGTACCGGTTGGTGATATTTGATGAAAGAGTTAAGTTGTTTTGGTATGACTTTTAAAAATGGTTCATAATGTGCTGAAGGTGTTCTTGATCATGTCCTAATTGTTTGGTGGCTTCACATTGACTAGTGTGATTATTTGGTGATCCTATTTGGATCCGGTTAGTTATTCTATGTTATTGACACTAAGGGTTTCTACTGGTTGGCATAATGTGTTGCATTTGGTCGTAGTGGAATTGGCGGTGGATATATTTGTTTGGTAATTTGAATTAGGTCCATGCTATGTATTGTAAATCATAATATTGGTCTAGCGGTATCATGTGATGTGATTTTTGTAATTATGGGTTATGGGTTTAGGGTTTAGCCGACCTTGTTTATCAAGGTTTATGATCTATATATATATATATATATAAGTGATATATTCATGTAATTTGTATAGTATGGTTATGTCTACATTATCAAAGAGTGGTTTATGTGTGAACAAGGTTATATCATTCAAAAAAGGTTTGAGGAGAGTTTGGTATTATAGGGCAGACATATGTGCTTAACTGGAACTGTATCAAGCATTAGGAGATGCTATTTCCATAGTTCATTTTCTTCGGATTGTAGTCCGATGTTTATGTAAGTCAATGACACTTCCTTTTTCTATTGAGCAGTGCACTCTAGGTAGTTAGCCTGATTGCAAGTGCAATCCCCATTGTAATATTTCACATACTGCTGTAAAAGTATTATTTGATTGTGGGTAGGGTTTCCTATCGTGTTTTTCCATTATCTGGGTTTTCCATGTCAAAAATATTGGTGTTGTGTGTTCTGTACTTTCATGCTTTATCTTTCACTGTGCTATTTTCATTGTGCTCTGGTAGAAGGTTTATAATTTGCAATAATTGTTTAACTTACAGAAAATTGATTCACCCCCCCTCTCAGTTTTCCTCTGGTTCATTCTAACTATTAGAATCAGAACTTGTTAACAATTGGTATCAAAGTGAGGTCCTCTCTATAGAATCTTAATCGCTTGAAGAGATCTGATGGCATCAAGTTCTTCATCTAATTTCTACCGGAAGGAGAGTAATGCCTCACCAGGAACCCCAAAGGAAAACCCACAACAAGGGTGAAACAATTTTTTTTTTAAAGTATAAACATAATAGGTGCAATAAACACAACATGCACGATAACACACGTGAAAGACTTACACCAAAATTCCTTAAGGGTTACCAACGAAGAATTAAAACCAAAAGATAAATTCCACAATTAAGGTTCATCCAATAATCCATCATTAACTCAATGATCACAAGAATCCATAAGCAATACAGATTACACCATTGAAAGATTGAAAGGATACAATATAATTCTCTCTTCAATAAGCATGTACACATAACATAAAGAAAAATGATAAATAACATCCCAAACTTATGATTACATTGCTCTTCCAATACATGGCTTCTCAATATATAAAGATACAACTTAACCAATTACAAGGTTACAAAAGATCATGATATAATGACCACATAGGTCTCCAAATAAAAATAATCTCCAACATGAGATAGAGCATGAGCCACGAACCACAGAAACACCTACAAAGCCAATCCTCGCATAAAGGTACGAACAAGAACATCCGATGGGAAGTGGCACTACCACTCGACCATGTAATTCCCAAAATGGAATCACCCCACCGTGCTAGGAGATAGCTGAGGACCCTCAAGCAAGCAAAATCATGACATGGTCGACAAAACAATACGACTCCATGATAGCACCAAATGACTCCACAATAATCCAGGTGATTCAGCATCACAAATACACAAGTGAACCTAAAGAGAGAGTGTCATCGCATAGCTTATAATGGTTAGCATGGTTGACCTCCATAGGTCCCGACCCCCATCTTGGGTTACCCTGGTAACCTTTCCCGAACCTCTGGCTCCAAATAAGTCTCATGCGGACCCTACCAGCCTTTCGTGAAGACAAGGTGGTCGGTTTTCCATTCCAGGCCTTCTCACTACATTATGAGCCCTGTACAAGAACTCACCTATGCACGAGGTACAATATCTTGTTTAATGTTATGAACTACCCACCTAATCAATTAATTAGATTATCTCTTATTATCTGACTTTTGATGGGTTATCCTGCCAACCACTTTGGGCGCGACCCCCACTCAAAAGCCACTCTCTCAAAGGACACTAAACAAACATGGCCACTCCATGAGGACCCTATGGTGAAGCAGACCACCATAACACCACTATCCAAAACAAGTGGTCAAAACAAGGGCATACTGATTCTTGGTTAACCATAAGGCAAGACACTACATGGTTAAGACAACAGAGCCATCATATATCACTTGGTCAAAGGTACCAAATACACCACCCCATGACGACTGAACCACAAACCAGAAATAACACAATATAACTCGTGCAAGGAAAGCTAATTTCACTAATTCCACACTCAGACAATCTTTGAGAAAATCAGCATCATAAGCACTTGCAACATCTTTGATTGAAAATTAAATAAATACTCCTTTACCATTCACATCTATTTAATTTCCAAATCAATATTCCATCAAGAATGAAATCAACATTAAACATTCAACCGAATTAAACATGAATTCCTAACAGGCATTTAATCCATTTCTGGAATATATCCAAATTAACCAATTTGAATTACTAATTCATTCCTTGATTTCCATAGATAAATTTATTAAACCACATAATAAAAATCACTAGGAAATTATTGTTTATATTTAACAATAAAAACCACTTTAAAAATATTTCATTTAATAAAAAATAAATTCATAGCACATAGGAATTTGTATCGCTAAGGGTATAAGGTCACGCGGGGGCCAAGGCCAACCCGCAGTAGTGCTGTTGCCAAGGCAACATACACTACCTGTCGATAGTACTGCTGCTGACCAGTAGCAGGCCTATCGACCGGTAGTGCTGCTACCAACCAGTAGCAGTCCTACCGACCGGTGGCGCTGCTACCGCCGCTACTGATCGGTAACAGTCCTATTGACCTGTAGTACTGCTACCGCATAGCAGTACTGTCAACCGGTAGTATTGCTACCTGCAGGTAGAAGACACTACTAACCCACATGGTGGGACTAGCCCGCCACGGGTAAGGTAAAGTCTATATTAATAAAAAATCATACTTTCCAAAGCATTTAAAAATCAAAATGATACTAAATCGTTTAAATATGAAAACAATTCATTTCCAGATCATTTCACGGGCACACACACACACAGTGCCAAGATCCAAAATTCAAAGGGATATTTTCCAATAAGGTAACCGGTGAAATATTTACATAGGAACCCAATAGATAACCAAATCTTGGGAAATTAGATACTAGGAAGCACACAACAAGCTAAATCTCATTCATTCTATTCCAAATAGAAGAGGCAATCCAAGAAGTTGATTTTAAAGAACATAAAAACATACAACAAATAGAGAAATGGACCATTTCTTTCCTATAAGAAAACATATGATATAAGCTTCACAAAATCAACAATAATAGGCATTTCTTCTTCCATTCCAATCATTCCACAAGAATTTACAAGGAGATTTGCATCTTCTCAACACACAGGAAGCAACTAAAAATTCAAAATTAAATTTAAAACAAGAAGAGATCATCCAACCTTGATGAAAACTAGCAAGCAAAATGATGGAGAATCCCAATCCTTGTAAACCAAATCGAATTCCAGTTCCTCCTTCAGAATGGTTTTCCAAATTTCTCCCCAAAAGTTCTTCCTTCTCCTCTCGTGAATTTCCAGGAATATATGGGGAAAATATTTTCAACCTAAACTTTCTAGGTTGAAAGTTTTCTCCACCAATCAAATTAATTTATTTAAAAAGTAAATAGCAATCAGATTTTCTCTTTTCCAAAAACAATTCTTTTCCAACAATAAAAATGCAAAAGTCAAATGGAAAGGTAAAAGAAAAAGCTTTTATTTATATTTTCTATTTTCCATAATACTTTCCTTCAACATAAGCATTTAACATTTAAATGGCTAGGCAATTATTTATTTCCTTCCACAAAATATATTAATGCAACTTTACACAATGAAATAAGCCATTTAACCATTTAATCTAGGAAATCATTATTTAATTAAATCAATAATCCTAGAGCATAATAATTAACTAATTATGCCAACATAAGATAGCATCATCCATTCAATCAAATAACCATTCAGATGAACGGAAGCATGCAAAATAAAGAATGATCAAATGACGACTCACAAATGACCAAACCAAAGCACTATGACTCGCATACCGACCAGACGGGAAGGACAACCGACTGACAACACTCACACGAGTGTAACTGCGGGTCAAGTTAGGGTCCAACAACTATCTCCTCCACTCCCATCGGACATATAAGGCATGCTCAAACTTGTGAAACTAGGTGGAGTCGATACACTATACCTACCCGATACTTGTACTTGCAATGTCCTGCACCAAAGAACCACATGTGCATATAGACAAATATATATATATAGACATGACATGCACACTGATGAAGGAGAATCGTGACGTTCCTTGTCTCACTGGAGTGAGTGAAGGAAAATCATCTCCTCACATCCCAATACACTTGCAAACATGCAACATATAAATAACGCATCACACATATAAGGTAAGAGTGTCAGTCCATGATAATGATCCATAAAATAACATTAATCATAAGCACTGAGATACTGCATAAAATCATAAACCACAAATCTAGATAAAGCATGAAATAACATCGCATAAAATCTGAATCAATATACAATAATGTTCCACTGAAGTCAATCAAAAACATACAAAAAGAGTCTGATCAAAGGAGGGGTACTATAGAGAGTCCCATATTTGATGGTACAAATTACAAATTATGGAAGGAGCAAATGAAGATTCATCTAAGATGTCTTAGAGCTGAAGTTTGGGAGATAGTAGAAAAAAGGATATACACCTCATGATCCTAGTTTGAACTCCGACACTTGTTGATGAACAGATGAATGTTGATAATGATGTTAGAGCAAAAGAAGCATTGTTAAGTGCCCTATCTGATGAGAAATTGTTGAGTGTCATAGAGATGGAAAATGCAAAGCAAATCTGGTTGAAGCTTGATACTCTGTATGAAGGAAACCAAGCAGTAAAGATTGCAAAACTTGTAGGTTACTGGGTGAGATATAAAAAATTGAAGATGGAAGAAGATGAGAAGATAAGTTCTTTCATGGATAGAGTGAATGAGATTGTCATGGGAATCAAATGCTGTGGTGGAACAGTTAATGAGGATGAGATTGTTTCAA
Source organism: Cryptomeria japonica (assembly GCF_030272615.1). Classification (NCBI taxonomy): domain Eukaryota; kingdom Viridiplantae; phylum Streptophyta; class Pinopsida; order Cupressales; family Cupressaceae; genus Cryptomeria; species Cryptomeria japonica. The sequence continues at coordinate 348,203,843 of NC_081410.1, forward strand.
AAATTCTAAGAGTTCTACCTCTAACTTACAAGATGAAGGCTACTGCACTAAATGAACTCTAGACTATGTCAAATACCCCTGTTACGAGAGATACATTACTTTGGAAATTGACTTCTTTTGAACTTGAGGAGCTTGGAGATCTGAATGCTACTAAAACAAAGACTGCATTTAAAGCATCCGCCTCCAGTAAGCAGAATATAGATTGGAAGGAATTGAAGACATTGAAAGAGAAGACAAAGAACTGGAAGAATTGGAAGCCCTAATTGCTAGGAGAATCCCTAAAGGACCGGTTGGAAGTAAGTATGAAGGAAAAGTTCCCTTTAAATATTTTTCATGCAATAAGATTGGTCATTTTGCTTCTAGATGTCTTAAAAGAGCTACAAGGAATCATGAAAAATTTATGAGGAATTATAAACATAATCCAGAATATTAGATCAAACCTAGATATAGACTGAATAAGGATAAATCATGTTATTATGCTGGTGATGATTCTGATGATGATGAACCTATAAGTGGATCTGGTAATGGAAGCTCAGGTAAAGATTGGGTCTTTATTGCTATCAAGGATGAATCTCTAGAACTTGTCAATGATACATTTCATACTGAGGATAAAGCTCTAGTTGCTAAAATTGAAGAGAAAGATGAACGGGTTATAGACAGTGGTTGCTCACATCACATGACCGGTGATAAGAGGAAATTCCTAACTTTGTAAGAATTTGATGGTGGACTAGTCAGATTTGGAGACAACAAGGAATGCAAGATCAAAGGAAAAGGAACAATATCCTTGGATGGTAAGACTAATACTGACAATGTTTATTATGTTGAAGGTTTGAAGCATAATCTTTTGAGTGTAGGTCATATGGTGGATAGAGGATTTAATTTGCAATTTAAAGATGGAAAATGCAAGATTATTAATAGATTTGGATTGGAAATTGCCTCCGGAACTCAAAGTAAAGGAAATATTTTTCATTTGAACTCCGGTGATAAGACTTTCTTGATTGATCAGATTGATGAAAGTTGGCTTTGGCATAAGAGGATGTGTCATGTGAATTTTGATTGCATAGTGAAGATCAGTTCAACCCAGGCTGGCAGAGATTTTCCCCAAATCATCAAGCCTCATAATCCAATAAGTAGAGAATGTCAAATGGGTAAGCAAGTTAGAACTTCTTTCAGAAGCATACATGATAGATCTAATGAAATTCTTGATCTTATTCATACTGATCTGTGTGGATCAGCAGGACTAAAATCTTTCAAGGAGATAGATACTTTATGTTGCTTATTGACGATTACTCTAGAATGATGTGGGTTGCATTTTTGACAGAAAAATTAAAAGCTCTTGAGAAATTCAAAAAATTTAAAGCTATGGTTGAGACAAAAACAAGTTTGAAGATAAAATACTTAAGATCAGATCAAGGCAGTGAATTTACATCTGGTGAGTTTAATAATTTTTGTGAGAAGCATGGAATCTGAAGGCAATTGTTTGCACCTAGAACTCCACAACAGAATGGAGTAGTGGAAAGGAAGAACAAAAATATCTTAGATGCTGCAAGGACAATGATGATGGAAGCGAAATTGCCTAATATTTATTGGAGAGAAGCTATCAATACTACGATATAAACTTTCAACATAGTACACATAAAAGGTGATACTGGTAAGACTCCTTATGAATTATGGTTCGGTCATACTCCTACTGTCAAGTATTTCAAATTTTTTGGAATTAAATGTTATATAAGAAGAGATGATGCATTAGGTAAATTTGATCTTAGAAGTGATGAAAGAATATTTTTGGGTTATTCTACTAAGAGCAAAGCATATAGATGTTATAACAAAAGATTGCAAAGGATAATGGAAAGCATAAATGTAAAAGTGGATGAGCAATGCAATAGTTAGATCAGATCATATGATTATGGACCAGAAGATGAAATTGTCATATCAAAACCGGTTGTGCAAGAAACAGTTCAAAGCATTGATCCAGTTGCTCCGGTAACATCAAAAAATTCCATAGTAACTGTTAAAGAGCATAAAGAGTCAGAAAGTCAAGATAATCCAAAGACTTCCAGGTATGTTAAGTTGAATCATTCTGAAGATCAATTCATTGGTGATAAGAGAAAAGGTGTGATGACAAGAAGAAGGTTAGTTGCTGAAGAGGTATGCTTAATTTCTCAAATTGAACCAGAATCAATTATTGAAGCATGTAAAGATAAGAATTGGATGAAAGCAATGGAAGAGGAATTAAGTTAGATAGAAAAGAACAACATATGGGAATTGGTTCTTAGGCCTAAAGATAAAAATGTTATTGGAACTAAATGGGTTTTCAAGAAAAAACTTAACGAGGAAGGTCAGGTTGTAAGAAACAAAGATAGATTGGTTTGCAAAGGATACTCACAACAAGAAGGAATTGATTATGATGAAACCTATGCTCTAGTTGCAAGAATTGAAGTAGTAAGACTATTTATTGCCTTTGTTGCACACAAGAAGTACAAAGTATATCAAATGGATGTCAAATGTGCATTTATAAATGAAGATCTTGATGAAGAAGTCTACATTGAGCAACCTGATGGATTTTCATTATCAGAGGACAAGGACATGGTTTGCAAATTGAAGAAAGCTTTATATGGATTGAAACAAGTCCCTAGAGCATGGTATGCAAGATTGGATAAACATCTTTCAAAGCTCAGTTTTAGAAAAGTTAATGCTGATAGAAACTTATATTATAAGATTGAGCATGATGATATACTGATCATTGAAGTCTTTATTGATGATATCATTTTTGGAGGAGAAGAAATTCTATGCATGAAATTTGTTGATGACATGAATAATGAATTTGAAATGTCTATGATTGGTGAGATAAAATTTTCTTAGGTTTGCAGATCACTCAGACTGATAAAGGTATTTTCATTTGTCAAACTAAATATGTGAAGGAATTGCTTAAGAAATTTGGACTTAAAAATTCAAAACCTGTTGGAACCCCTATGATAACCAGTTGCAAATTGTCAAAGAATGATGAATCTCCTAGAGTGAACTCATCTAGATACAAATTAATGATTGGTGGATTACTGTACCTAACTCAGACCAGACTAGATATAATGAATGCTGTCGGCATTGCTTATAGATTTCAGTCAGATCCAAGAGAGTCATGATATTGCTATTAAAAGGATATTTAGATATTTGGTAGGAACAACAAATTATGGGTTATGGTATCCAAAGGATGATGATTTCAGATTATGTGCCTACACAGACTCTGATTGGATAGGAAATGTTGATGACCGGAAGAGCACTATAGGTGGTGCATTCTTTCTTGGGAAGAAATTGGTCTCATGGCATAACAAGAAACAATCATGCACTTCATTATCTACTGCTAAAGTTGAATATGTAGCTGCTGCAACTAACTGCACTCAGATCCTATGGATGAAGCAAATGTTGAAGGATATAAAGGTAACTTATGATGAGCCTATTGTTATTCACTATGATAATACAACTTCTATTGATATGCCAAAGAATTTGGTATTTCATTCCAAATCAAAACACATTTCCATAAGGTATAATTTCTTGAAGGAAAAGGTTTAAGCAAAGGAAGTCAGATTGGTATATGTACCCACTAAGGAATAAATGGCAGATATTCTAACTAAACTGTTGCCTAAAGACACTTTTGAATATCTTAGAGATCAGTTGGGGGTCACCACCCCTCTAGAAGAGACTTAGAGATGCAGGGATGCATCAATCCGATAAGCTTATCAGAAATATCTTCTGATCCAGGTTGATGGGATGATGATGCTGCTCAGGGGGAGTAGTTAGCTATTTGGTTTGGTGGTATCAACCCTTTGTCATTGATGTCAAAGGGGGAGAGGTGTTCATGTGAAAAACAAAAAATCTTAGTGGGGGAGATATTGTATGGGGGAGAGATATTTCAAATCACTTTTGGGAGATTGTTGGCATTCCTTGGCACTTGGATGTTTTTCACATTTAGTGTTGTCATCAATGCCAAATGGGGAGATTGTTGGCATTATGCAGGAATTGATTATGTATTGTCATTGATGTCAACACTATCTCGGTTGGTTGCTGACCTGTTTCGGTTGGATATGGTTTTGGCTGAGTTTATCTAAGATTATGATCTGGTATGACCAAATTGTTGGATTTGGTTTTGGATGGTTATTCAAGATGATTATATGCTTGTCATATTCAGTTGGTTCATGATTTGGTGCTCTGGAAGCCATCATTTTTTGTTCTGGTTTTCCAGTTGATATTCTTGGTACCGGTTGGTGATATTTGATAAAATTGTTAAGTGGTTTTGGTCCAACTTCTAGAAATGGTTCATAACTTGCTGAAGGTGTTCTTGATCATGTCCTAATTTTTTGGTGGCTTCACATTGGCTGGCATGATGTTTTGGTGATCCTATTTGGATCCGGTTGGTTATTATGTGTTATTGACACTAAGGTTTCTATCGGTTGGCATAACGTGTTGCATTTGGTCTTAGCAGAATTTTTGGTGGATATAATTGTTTGGGAATTTGAATTAGGTCCATGCTATGTAATGTAAATCATAATATTGGTCTGGTGGTATTGTGTGATGTAATTTTTATAATTATGGGTTATGGGTTTAGCCAACCTTGTTTATCAAGGTTGATGATCTGTATATATAGATGATATATTCATGTAATTTATATAGTATGGTTATGTCTCCTTTATCAGAGAGTTGTTTATGTGCGAACAAGGTTATATCGTTCAACAAAGGTTTGAGGAGAGTTTGTTATTGCAAGGCAGACATCTGTGCTTCACTGGAACTGTATCAAGCATTAGGAGATGCTATTTCTACAGTTAATTTCCTCCAGATTGTAGTCTGATGCTTATGTAAGTCAGTGAGACTTCCCTTTTGTGTTGAGCAATGTGCTCTAGGCGGTTGGCCTGATTGCAAGTGCAATCCCCATTGCAATATTTCACATACTGCTGCAGAAGTATTATCTAACTGTGGGTAGGGTTTCCTATCATAGTTTTTCCCTTAACTGGGTTTTCCACATCAAAAATATTGGTGTTGTGTTTTCTCTACTTTCTAGCTTTATCTTTCACTCTATTTTTTCATTGTGATCCAATAGAAGTTTTATAATTTGCAATAATTGTTTAACTTGTGGAAAACTGATTCACCCCCCTCTCAGTTTTCCTCTGGTTCATTCTAACTATTGGAATCAGAACTTGCTAACAATCAATACAAAGAAATTCTTGTGAAGTGGAAGAGTAGATCGGTTGAAGACTCATCCCTACAAAGTGAGGGACTCTTTTCATCAACCTTGAATGTCTAATGCAGGAGCATCTCTGATTCTTGGCAATCTTGCATCAACCAAAAATATTTTATTTCTGTTTTGCTTTTTGTTTTGCAGTTTCAACATTTCTTTCTGCATTTTATTGCATTTGCACATTGGATCTTGTGGAACTGGATTTTGTTTG